>NC_133324.1:617111160-617288660 GCF_042186555.1 Aquarana catesbeiana
GCATGCGTGGCACTTTGTGCGTCGGAATTGTGTACACACAATCGGAATTTATGCGAACGGATTTTGTTGTCGGAAAATTTGAGAACCAGATCTCAAATTTTGTGCAACGGAAATTCTGATGGAAACTGTCCGATGGAGCCTACACACGGTCGGAATTTCCGACAAAAGGCTCCCATCGAACATTTTCTGTCGGAAAATCCGACCGTGTGTATGGGGCATTAGGCTGCAAAGGTTTCTGGTGTCCAGGAGGACTTAAAGGCATGCACCCTTCCTATCTGGGCCAGAAATAGTCAATGGATGTCTGTTGTAAAGGAGCTGGCTGGATATGCTTCTCCTTTGAACAGAGCTTCGGATGGAGTCTCTAATCTTTCCCCGGATTTTAGTCTCAAAAGTTTTGGGTTCAGTAAGGGAGAGATGGGGCAGTTGCTGTGTTTGGTTTGCACTTCCTGCATGCTCTACATATTGAATCTGAAAAGAGGGAAAAGGCAGAATTAGAAAGAGATTTACTGAAGGAGCAGCTTGCAGTAGCATCCAAGTTTTTGGAAGAAACTGCAAGCAAGGCAAAAGATTTAGAATGGAGGGTAATCAAAGTTAAACCTGCAGTGGCCTCGAAGTGTGTTCAAACCTCTGTAGGCCGAGCTGAAGATTGGAATGAGCGATGTGCAGCCCTCATAAACAAGCCTAATGATGCCCTAACAAAGGACAAAGGCCTGAAGCCTGTAAGCAGAAGTAGGACATGTGCCACTGTTACTTCCCATAAACGGGAAGCTGAGGATTTGATCAGCTCAAATGGCTGAGTAGAGTCAGATGCAAGGAAGGCAAGGGCTATGATCTCCAGGAGACACATGTGGATTGATTTACTTAAGGTGGGGGTCCCTAGAGAGGAAATAGATGGGATTCCTACACCAGCATTGCTTAATAGGTGGAAGCAAGTGGTTGGGAATGGTAGATTCAGTCACATTAAGCGTTTCTGTTGCCATAAAATGGGGCATCTTGCAAAAATGTGCGATGCTGTGAAGACTGGACAACAGCAGGCCTGTGTTCTTCCCAGGACAGCACAGAGAGACATGCAAGTTTATTCGTTACGTTGAAAGTCAATGCCTTTCCGTGAAAGAGTTTCAAGGCAACAGTGGGCACTTTCATCTGGGACTTTCTTTACACAAACTGCCAAAGACATTGTTAACCCTGCTCAAAAATAATGTTGCAGCCTTCCAGGGACAACAAAACAAAGGTCTGACTGCCCAGAAGATACAGGGGTCGAAAGGGAATTCCTTCCTCCCATTTACAATACGGGGGGGGGGGGGGTTTATTTCGCCCTTTGCTGGACAAAAAAGGCTTTAAGAGATGTTGAAGTTTCCTATATTATTCTATAAAGTCAAGAGGTGGTTTGTGTTGCTATGGCCATTTGTATAGTGACTTTATTGCAATAATATGGAGTTGGATATATTATTTAAGAGCATATGTTTACAGAGGCTCTTCCCCCTCATTGATATGTAAATAAACCAGTTGTATAGGTTTTGGAGCTGAGCAGAGGAAGTTGGTAGGCAGGAAGTTGGTGGGAGGGGCTTGGGGAGTTTTTGAAAGAAACGTGTTTGGAAATGAGAGCTTTTTGGAAGGACGATGGAGTAACACATGGCTGCCGGAAGCTGGATAACTTGGGAGACATTTTAAGTTGGACTGAGCAAGGAACCACGAAGGACATTACATCTTAAACCCTAAGTTGGGTAACTGTTTAGTTTACTTAATGTGTACATATTGTACATGCTTATATTTGTAGGCATATAGTTGTAAGCTATGAGTTGTGTTATATTGTTTATCCTACAGTTGTATGTGCAGCTTTCCTGTTTAGTAAAGCATTGATTCACTACAGAAGTCAAAGCTTCCTTGGTTTTACCGCAAGAACCTTAATAGAATATAGAAGTAAAGCATAACAAATACTGTTCGAAATTGCATTATCGCAGATTCGCATGTAAATGTATTTGGTATATAAAGACTGATCTGTCCATGTACCGAGGGGTCGGGTCCCCCCTCCCCCCCTTCTTGGTAAGCTGCATTGATGGGCACTGGTAGGCTGCATTGATGGGCGCTGGTGAGGCTGCATTTGATGGGCACTGATAGGCTGCATTGATGGGTGCTGGTGAGGCTGCATTTGATGGGCGCTGGTGAGGCTGCATTGATGGGTGCTGGTGAGGCTGCATTTGATGGGAGCTTCATTAAAATATATGGGCAGAATATGGGCAGGGCAAAGTGGGTGGACGTAAGGGTGGAGCCAAGGGGGGCGGCAAAATGAGGTTTCGCCTAGGGTGTAAAAAATCCTTGCACCAGCCCTGTATATGTCCCCTAATAAATTATTTTTCCAAGCGATTTGTGTGTACGAATCCCTTATCCACTTTACTGGCTGGCTGCACTTCAAACAGTATATTCCCAGTAAGAGGGCCAGGTACGGGTTGAAACTGAATAAGCTTTGCGATAGAGACATTGGATTTGTGTCCACCTTTCGCATTTATGAAGGCAAAGACTCCCAGCTCCAGCCCCCTGAGTGTCCCACATATATTGGAACCAGTAAGAAAATTATCTGGGAGCTGGCACACCCCCTGTTCAAAAAAGGATATAATTTATATGTGGACAATTATTATACCAGCTTGCCCCTTTTTCGTCACTTGTACCGTGAAAAAACCCTGGCCTGCGGTACCTTCAGAAAAACAGGAAGGGCTTCCCACAAAATGTATTAAAAAAAGGCTACAAAACGGGGAACCCACATTTATGAGGAATGAGGAAATGTTCAAAAAAACAAGAGAAATAGCCCCGGGACTTTAGATGAGGTGAGAGAGGTTTAGCCAATGTTCACAGCGAACACTGAGTCAAAAATCTATTTATTTGTTTCAAATATTATGTAACGGAGTGGCAACAACAATGATTGTGAGTTACCCGGCACAATAGCCAATGCACACAACACAGATGAAAGTAAATATACAAAGAATTATTACAAGTGTTATACATCAATGAGAAACAATAAAACTTGAAAGTTGCTAGGTCAGTAAATACACATACACAATAAGCAAATAAAATGTACATACATATGGACAGGAAAGTATGTAGACATAATGCAGACATCAATGATACCCAGCATGTACTGGCATAAAACAAGCATCAATAAAACCCTATGCATTTTGCGAGACCCTGCTCACTTCTTCAGGGACGGATGTATGAATGTTGTATTTGCAATGTAAGTGATAAGATAAATAGATGTATATTGTTGATAAATGGGGGCAGGTGGAATGATTGGCAAGAGAGGTCTGAAACAGAGACCTCATACTTACCGAATGGCTGAGATAAATCGCCAAACGCTGGATATCAAGATGTCGGTCGTGTAGTGCATCCAGCTCGGGAGCTGAGGAGGCGGAACAAACAATATCAGAGGGCATAATAATTGCAAAATGAGTTTAATGAACCTTATACATTAAACTAATTTTGCAATTATTATGCCCTCTGATATATGTGCATGCTTGCAGACATTTTCTAGACATGATTTTCAAGGGGCCAAGTGGAGACCGCAGTGAGAATTACCCCTATCCAGACCGTGCTGATCCTCCGGATGTTCCCCTGTTGTGGCTTTTGTTTGTTCCACCTCCTTAGCTCCCGAGCTGGATGCACTACGCAACCGCCATCTTGATATCCAGCGTTTGGCGATTTATCTCAGCCATTCGGTAAGTATGAGGTCTCTGTTTCAGACCTCTCTTGTGAATCATTCCACCTGCCCCTATTTATCAACAATATACATCTATTTATCTTATCACTTGCATTGCAGATACAACATGCATGCATCCGCCCCTGAAGAAGCGAGCAGGGTCTTGCGAAATGCATAGGGCTTTATTGATGCTTGTTTTATGCCGGTACATGCTGGGTATTATTGATGTCTGCATTATGTCTACATACTTTCTTGTCCATATGTATGTACATTTTATTTTCTTATTGCGTATGTGTATTTACTGACCTAGCAACTTTCAAGTTTTATTGTTGCTGATTGATGTATAACACTTGTAATAAATCTTTGTATATTTACTTTCATCTGTGTTGTGTGCATTGGCTATTATGCCGGGTAACTAACAATCATTGTTGTTGCCACTCCGTTACACAACATCTTGAAACAAATAAATTGATTTTGTCTCAGTGTTCGCTGTGAACATTGGCTAAGCCTCTCTCACCTCATTTAAAGTCCCAGGGCTATTTCTCTTGTTTTTTTGTGCACTATTAGGGATGGAGGTGTCAGAGGGGTTACACCAGACTTTAACCACTTGACGACCGCCTCACGACGATATACGTCGGCAGAATGGCACAGGCAGACAGAATCACGTACCTGTACGTCATCTGCCTCCCGCGGGTGGGGGGTCCGATCGGACCCCCCCCCGGTGCCCGAGGCGGTCGGCATTTCTCCCCTGGTGATTGGAGGTGAGGGGGAGGCCATCCATTCGTGGCCACCCCCTCCCGATCGCTCCCGGCCAATGAAATCATTCCTCTGCTGCTGTATAGTAAACAGTAGCAGAGGAAATTTCTCTCCTCGGCTCGGTATTTTCCGTTCCGGCGCCGAGGAGAGAAGACATCCGAGTGAGTGCACAACACACACACACACACAGTAGAACACGCCAGGCATACATTACACTCCCCATCACCCCCTGATCACCCCCTGATCACCCCCCAATCCCCCCCCCATCACACTGACACCAAGCAGTTTTTTTTTTTTCTGATTACTGCATTGGTGTCAGTTTGTGACAGTTAGTGTGGTAGGGCAGTTAGTGTTGGCCCCCTTTAGGTCTAGGGTACCCCCCTAACCACCCCTAATAAAGTTTTAACCCCTTGATCACCACCCGTCCCCAGTGTCACTAAGCGATCATTTTTCTGATCGCTGTATTAGTGTCACTGGTTACGCTAGTTAGGGAGGTAAATATTTAGGTTCGCCGTCAGCGTTTTATAGCGTCAGGGACCCCCATATACTACCTAATAAAGGTTTTAACCCCTTGATTGCCCCCTAGTTAACCCTTTCACCAGTGATCACCGTATAACTGTTACGGGTGACGCTGGTTAGTTAGTTTATTTTTTATAGTTTCAGGGCACCCGCCGTTTATTACCTAATAAAGGTTTAGCCCCCTGATCGCCCGGCGGTGATATGCGTCCCCCAGGCAGCGTCAGGTTAGTGCCAGTAGCGCTAACACCCACGCACGCAGCATACGCCTCCCTTAGTGGTATAGTATCTGAATGGATCAATATCTAATCCGATCAGATCTATACTAGCGTCCCCAGCAGTTTAGGGTTCCCAAAAATGCAGTGTTAGCGGGATCAGCCCAGATACCTGCTAGCACCTGCGTTTTGCCCCTCCGCCCCGGCCCAGCCCAGCCCACCCAAGTGCAGTATCGTTCGATAACTGTCACTTACAAAACACTAAACGCATAACTGCAGCGTTCGCAGAGTCAGGCCTGATCCCTGCGATTGCTAACAGTTTTTTTTTGTAGCGTTCTGGTGAACTGGCAAGCACCAGCCCCAAGCAGCGTCAGGTTAGCGCCAGCACCGCTAACACCCACGCACGCACCGTACACCTCCCTTAGTGGTATAGTATCTGAACGGATCAATATCTGATCCGATCAGATCTATACTAGCGTCCCCAGCAGTTTAGGGTTCCCAAAAACGCAGTGTTAGCGGGATCAGCCCAGATACCTGCTAACACCTGAGTTTTGCCCCTCCACCCGGCCCAGCCCAGCCCACCCAAGTGCAGTATCGATCGATCACTGTCACTTACAAAACACATAACTGCAGCGTTCGCAGAGTCAGGCCTGATCCCTGCGATCGCTAACAGTTTTTTTGGTAGTGTTTTGGGGAACTGGCAAGCACCAGCGGCCTAGTACACCCCGGTCGTAGTCAAACCAGCACTGTAGTAACACTTGGTGACGTGGCGAGTCCCATACGTGCAGTTCAAGCTGGTGAGGTGGCAAGCACAAGTAGTGTCCCGCTGCCACCAAGAAGAAGACAAACACAGGCCCGTCGTGCCCATAGTGCCCTTCCTGCTGCATTCGCCAATCCTAATAATTGGGAACCCACCACATCTGCAGCACCCGTACTTCCCCCATTCACATCCCCAACCAAATGCAGTCGGCTGCATGAGAGGCATATTCTTTATGTCCTCCCGAGTACCCCTACCCAACGAACCCCCCCCAAAAAGATGTTGTGTCTGCAGCAAGTGCCGCTATTATTTTTCCCTCCTGTCCTGACAATCCTGGTCTTTGCATTGGTGAATGTTTTGAACGCTACCATACACTAGTTGAGTATTAGCGTAGGGTACAACATTGCACAGATTAGGCACACTTTCACAGGGTCTCCCAAGATGCCATCGCATTTTGAGAGACCCGAACCTGGAACCGGTTACAGTTATAAAAGTTACAGTTACAAAAAAAAGTGTAAAAAAAAAAAAAAACAAAACACCAAAAAATATATAAAATAAAAAATAATAGTTGTCGTTTTATTGTTCTCTCTCTCTCTCTATTCTCTCTCAATTGTTCTGCTCTTTTTTACTGTATTCTATTCTGCAATGTTTTATTGTTATTGTGTTTTATCATGTTTGCTTTTCAGGTATGCAATTTTTTATACTTTACCGTTTACTGTGTTTTATTGTTAACCATTTTTTTGTCTTCAGGTACGCCATTCACGACTTTGAGTGGTTATACCAGAACGATGCCTGCAGGTTTAGGTATTATCTTGGTACCATTCTTTTCAGCCAGCGGTCGGCTTTCATGTAAAAGCAATCCTAGCGGCTAATTAGCCTCTAGACTGCTTTTACAAGCAGTGGGAGGGAATGCCCCCCACCGTCTTCCATGTTTTTCTCTGGCTCTCCTGTCTCAACAGGGAACCTGAGAATGCAGCCGGTGATTCAGCCAGCTGACCATAGAGCTGATCAGAGACCAGAGTGGCTCCAAACATCTCTATGGCCTAAGACACTGGAAGCTACGAGCATTTCATGACTTAGATTTCGCCAGATGTAAACAGCACCATTGGGAAATTGGGAAAGCATTTTATTACACCGATCTTGGTGTGGTCAGATGCTCTGAGGGCAGAGGAGAGATCTAGGGTCTAATAGACCCCAATTTTTTCAAAAAAGAGTACCTGTCACTACCTATTGCTATCATAGGGGATATTTACATTCCCTGAGATAACAATAAAAATGATTAAAAAAAAAAAATGAAAGGAACAGTTTAAAAATAAGATAAAAAAGAAAAAAAATAATAAAGAAAAAAAAAAAAAGCACCCCTGTCCCCCCCTGCTCTCGCGCTAAGGCGAATGCAAGCGTCGGTCTGGCGTCAAATGTAAACAGCAATTGCACCATGCATGTGAGGTATCACCACGAAGGTCAGATCGAGGGCAGTAATTTTAGCAGTAGATCTCCTCTAAAGTGGTAACCTGTACAGGCTTTTAAAGGCTTTTACAAATGTATTTAGTTCGTCGCCACTGCACATTTGTGCGCAATTTTAAAGCATGTCATGTTTGGTATCCATGTACTCGGCCTAAGATCATCTTTTTTATTTCATCAAACATTTGGGCAACATAGTGTGTTTTAGTGCATTAAAATTTTAAAAAATGTGTGTTTTTTCCCAAAAAAATGCGTTTGAAAAATCGCTGCGCAAATACTGTGTGAAAGAAAAATGAAACACCCACCATTTTAATCTGTAGGGCATTTGCTTTCAAAAATATATAATGTTTGGGGGTTCAAAATAATTTTCTTGCAAAAAAAAATAATTTTTTCATGTAAACAAAAAGTGTCAGAAAGGGCTTTGTTTTCAAGTGGTTAGAAGAGTGGGTAATGTGTGACATAAGCTTCTAAATGTTGTGCATAAAATGCCAGGACAGTTCAAACCCCCCCCCCCAAATGACCCCATTTTGGAAAATAGACACCCCAAGCTATTTGCTGAGAGGCATGTTGAGTCCATGGAATATTTTATATTGTGACACAAGTTGCGGGAAAAATACTTTTTTTTTTTTTTTTTGCACAAAGTTGTCACTAAATGATATATTGCTCAAACATGCCATGGGAATATGTGAAATTACACCCCAAAATACATTCTGTTGCTTCTCCTGAGTACGGGGATACCACATGTGTGAGACTTTTTTGGAGCCTAGCCGCATACGGGCCCCCGAAAACCAAGCACCGCCTTCAGGCTTTCTAAGGGCGTAAATTTTTAATTTCACTCTTCACTGCCTATCACAGTTTCGGAGGCCATGAAATGCCCAGGTGGAACAAACCCCCCCCAAATGACCCTATTTTGGAAAGTAGACACCCCAAGCTATTTGTTGAGAGGTATGGTGAGTATTTTGCAGACCTCACTTTTTGTCACAAAGTTTTGAAAATTGAAAAAAGAAAAAAAAAAAATTTTTTTTGTCTTTCTTCATTTTCAAAAACAAATGAGAGCTGCAAAATACTCACCATGCCTCTCAGCAAATAGCTTGGGGTGTCTACTTTGCAAAATGGGGTCATTTGGGGGGGGGGGTGAATGCCTGGGCATTCCATGGCCTCCGAAACTGTGATAGGCAGTGAAGAGTGAAATCAAAAATTTACGCCCTTAGAAATCCTGAAGGCGGTGATTGGTTTTCGGGGCCCCGTACGCGGATAGGCTCCCAAAAAGTGCCACACATGTGGTATCCCCATACTCAGGAGAAACAGCTAAATGTATTTTGGGGTGCAATTCCACATATGCCCATGGCCTGTGTGAGCAATATATCATTTAGTGACAACTTTGTGCAAAAAAAAAAAAAATTGTCACTTTCCCGCAACTTGTGTCAAAATATAAAATATTCCATGGACTCAACATGCCTCTCAGCAAATAGCTTGGGGTATCTACTTTCCAAAATGGGGTCATTTGGGGGGGGCGGTGTTGTGCCAATATATCATTTAGTGACAACTTTTTGTAATTTTTTTTTGTTGTCATTATTCAATCACTTGGGACAAAAAAAATTAATATTCAATGGGCTCAACATGCCTCTCAGCAATTTCCTTGGGGTGTCTACTTTCCAAAACGGGGTCATTTGGGGGGGGGGGGTTGTACTGCCCTGCCATTTTAGCACCTCAAGAAATGACATAGGCAGTCATAAACTAAAAGCTGTGTAAATTCCAGAAAATGTACCCTACTTTGTAGAAGCTATAACTTTTGCGCAAACCAATAAATATACGCTTATTGACATTTGTTTTACCAAAGACATGTGGCCTAATACACTTTGGCCTAAATGTATGACTAAAATTGAGTTTATTGGATTTTTTTATAACAAAAAGTAGAAAATATCTTTTTTTTTCAAAATTTTCGGTCTTTTTCCGTTTATAGCGCAAAAAATAAAAACTGCAGAGGTGATCAAATACCATCAAAAGAAAGCTCTATTTGTGGGAAGAAAAGGACGCAAATTTTGTTTGGGTACAGCATTGCATGACTGCACAATTAGCAGTTAAAGCGACGCAGTGCCAAATTGTAAAAAGTGCTCTGGTCAGGAAGGGGGTAAATCCTTCCGGGGCTGAAGTGGTTAATCTCCTTTTTTTGAATGAGGAAATGTTGGCCATGAAGTGGAGGGACAAGAAAGATGTTCACATCCTCTCTCCCATCCACAATGACACCTTGGTGGAGATTCAGAGAAGCCTGAATGTGTCCATGATTATAATTTGTTCATGGGGGGGGGGGTTAAATGACCAGATGCTACAACCATATTTGTCAACCCGAAAGTCCCGTTACTGGTATAAAAAAGTTGCATTTCATCTCTTTCATATGGCTATGTATAATTTGTATGTCTGCTACCAAAAATCAACTAAAAACCAACCCATCACCTACCTCAAATATATTGAACTGCCCTGATTTACCAGCAAGGACCCCTCAGGAAGCATTCGCTCTGATAGTGTGAGTCAACTTCATGAGCAACATTTTCCCTATAAACCCCCCCCCCCCCCCCCCCAGAATCAGGAAGACACCAAAAGAAATGTGTATGCAGCAGAGGAGTTAGAAGAGATACCAGTTATTATTGTCCACAATGTCCTTCCCAACCTGTCCTGTGCATTGGAGATTGCTTCAGAAGTTATCACACATCCATAAGATATTAGTTACCCTTATTTTTAACAGACTGCCATTACCCTGTTTCAAATACCTGTGGGGATTATTTGCCTGGTACCACGTTTCTACCTTCCACGTTAACTGACCCTGGCCTGTTTACCGGCGATGCCTTTGCCTGCCATTTTAAACCACGTTTCTGACTTCCACGTGCACCGACCTCGGCCTGTTAATTGACCATGTTTTTGCCTGCCACTTGGACTGATCTTTTGCCCTTCTACTTTAGTACACTGGGGGCTCACATACTGTATGTGAGGGGCTTCAGAATAGCGTTCTGAGTAGAGAAAAACAGTTTTTGGTTTTCTGTGTTCTCAGAACAGGGTCCGGAGTCCAGAGGCTTCAAATAGATTTGGGTGGGAGAAGCCTCTACACCTGTCCCCCTGGACCTAAGCTTGATGGTCCTTCCTGCTGCCTGGACCAATACTTTAGCTGGGCTGACCACATCTCTGCCTGCTACCTGGACCAATGCTTTGGCTGTGCTGACAGTATCTCTGCCTGTACTAACTATGGACAGTATTCCTGCCTGTTGCCTGGACGATTGCTTTTGCTATCGCTGACCACAACCCTGCCTGCTGCTTAGACCGATGCTCTCCTTTGGGTACCACTGCACTACTAAAACAATGGGTAATCCTTTGTTATTTGGTATGTACATGCTATGTGTTAGAAATATGAAGGGTCTTCAAAAATGTGATCAGTAGTCAGAAAATGATATGTGTAATTTACAGTATACTCCTAGAACGCCTGGAGGTGCTACTTGGATGTTGGGCCTCTGTATGTGGCCAGGCTGTGTAAAAGTCTGACACATGTGGTATCGCCATACTCAGGAGTAGCAGAATGTATTTTGGGGTGTCATTTTTTCTATGTAGTTGCTATGTGTTAGAAATATCATCTAAATTGACAACTTTGTGTAAAAAAAAAATGTTTTCATTTTCTTTCCACGTTTTCCGAAAACGTGAAAAAAATTAACCGTTCAAAAGACTCATAATGCCTCATAGAATATGCATTGGGGTGTTTGCTTTCCAAAACGGGATCATTTTGTGGGTGTTTCCATTGTCCTGGTGCTCCAGGGCCTTCAAAAATGTGATAGGTCGCCAAATTATATGTGTAATTTATGCTCCTAGAACGACCGGAGGTGCTACTTGGATGTTGGGCCTCTGTATGTGGCCAGGCTGTGTAAAAGTCTCACACATGTGGTATCGCCATACTCAGGAGGAGAAGAAGAATGTATTTTGGGATGTAATTTTTGCTATGTACATGCAATGTGTTAGAAATATCTTATAAATTGACAACTGTGTAAAAATTTTTTTTTTCATTTTCTTTCCACGTTTTCCAAAAACTTGTGTAAAAAAATGAACCATTCAAAAGACTCATAATGCCTCATAGAATATACGTTGGGGTGTTTGCTTTCCAAAATGGGATGATTTTGTGGGCGTTTTCATTGTCCTGGTGCTTCAGGGCCTTCAAAAGTGTGATAGGTCATTATGAAATTATATGTGTAATTAAGCAAGTTTAGAAAGAGCTGGGTGCGTTGTGCTGACAATACAGCAAAATCCAACACCAACAGGCTCTGCATCTCCTGTGGAAGTAAAACCCATCGTTTAAAACGAGTTTAGGGTTTTACATGGGCTTTGATTTTGCCCTAATATCCCTTTTTATGCAGACTGCTAAAGCTTTAGCAGTGGGAGGACCCAATCAACTCTTCCCAGCAGTCCAAGTATTAGAAGCAACTGTAAAAGAATGACAGGGTCCCTAGCCTTCAGCGGGACCCCCATGGGATTGCACAAAAGGCTAGGTATTTCTTTCCCCTTCTCTTGCAGGTTGCTATTGGCAATTACAGCAGAGAATTTGCGTGGCAACAGGAGGTGGATTGGTCTAAATTAGCGGGCAGCTGCACCCCGCGCTTCCTGCTCTCATAAAAGCTCCTGCCCTGCTGCCTCCTCAGAAAGACTGGAGCACGGCTCACGGAAGATGGACACCTGCAACATGGAGGACCTCCTGCGTCGCCTCATAGAAAAAGCCAAGAGCTCAGGCGGGGAAGAATGGCTAAGGCGATGCCTAGAAGAAGAGTCCTGCCCCCTTGCACCCCCTGCACAGACGTAAGTTAGCTCTGAAAATGTGGCTGAAGGAGCCTCGGGCATACGTGGTACAGACAGGCAGCCTGGTAGAAAAAGGCTGAGGAAGGATGCTGTTTCTCCTTCGCTCAACAATGTCTGTTCTCCCTCTGGCTCAGACAGAGGCACTTGTTCACATGCGGCTTAGGCTGCCACTCCACAGGCTTTATCAGCAGCCTCTAGTGGGCATTCTAATGGCATGAATACTGGTGAGAATTGTTCTATTTCCAATATTAAGTTTGGTGGTTAATGCTCTTTCTAATATTTTAGCTGGTGTTAAAAATGCTCAAAGTCCTGAGGTATTTCATGATAGTTTTAGGAGCACAGTCTTCTGGTGCTATTGGTGTTAATTTTGATATGCTTTCAGATAAAAGTTCAGGGGCACAGTTTTCAGGTGCTTGTGATAATTCTTTTAAAAATTTTGACTCTCAGAAATTTAGCGACACAAGGGGTTAAAAATCGAAAAATGCTAAATGTCGGGTCAATTTGGCAAGGGGAAGTTAACCCTTAATCTGTTGGTATTAATTTACCTGATTGTAAACCATCCTATTTGCCTGTCAGCTCTTCTACAATTCCTTTAACTGTTCCCTTGCCTATTGCAAATGCTGTTGCTCCTGACACTTTGGTGGCTGAAACATGCCTTAAGCAGGCTCTCCCATGTGAGTTATCCCCCCTCGGCTTTCACTTAGCCCCCGCAGTAAAAGAAAAAAATTGGAAGGGTAGTTTTGTGAATTTGCTGTCTTTATTGCCAGCATCTAAAGAATTTCTGGTTAAAACTGATAAAAGAGGGGGAAAAAGAACTGAGGAAGATAGGAGGAGGGCCATACCAAAAACTTTTCAGAATTGGCTTCAAGCCTTCTGTATTTATGCTGCAGTTTTTGATGAACGATTTCTGGAAAAATGCTCAGGCTTATTCCAGCATTTGGTTATCGTAGCAGAGGCGTTTCATCATTTTGGTAGTACCGCTTGGTACACATGACGAAAATTTCAGGCAAAAGCTGGTAGTTCACCCTTCTTTACGTTGGGGAGTTAAAGATGTGGTACTGTGGTTGAACCTGATGTTACCACAAAGACCCTTCATTCCACAAAAGCCCATCCTTATTCAAAATTAATTTCGCAAAGGTTTTTGCTTTGCATTCAATGAAGGCCAGAGTCGGTTCTTATCAAACTGCAGATACAAACATCAGTGTTCATGCTGTAGCGGGACACACCCAGCTGTTAGATGCTTTAAAAAAAGCCTCTGCTTCATCACTTCACTTGCAAAACCAGGAATCAGGTATCAAAAGCCAGGATGCCGGTGATGCTAGCAAAAATACTATGATGGCTCGATCGCTATCCAGACACCAGGATGTCGGATCTGTTGCGGAGAGGTTTCAATGAGGGATTTTTGGTTCCTTCCTTTAATGGTAATGGTTGCTCACCTGTTAAAAATTTGCGTTCAGTCTTGCTTCAGGCCAGTTAGGCTTTCTCCTTTAGGTCTAGTCCAAAAAAAGGAGCCGGGGGCTTTTCGTCCAATTTATCATCTATCCTATCCCCCGGATAGGTCCCTTAATGATGAGGTTGGGGATGTTGAGGCATCTATATCCTATACATGTTTTGATGAGGCTTTGGTTTTATTGAGATGCTTTGGTAAATCAGCTCTCTTAGCCAAAGCTGACATAAAATCGGCTTTCCGCCTTCTTCCTGTACACAATATGGGTTTCAATTCTTTGGGTTTTCATTTTAATGGCTCATTTTATTTCAATAGGTGTATGCCTATGGGTTTTTCATTGCCATGCTTCTACTTTGAAGCCTTCTCCACCTTTTTGCAATGGGTTTATTTCTGAAAATACATCATCGGTTGGGTCCCTGCACTATTTAGATGATTTTCTTTTTGTTGGCTCCTCAGAGTCAAGTATCTGTTATGATAAATTAGCCTGTTTCGTCGATATTTGCAAATCAATTGGGGTCCCGCTGGCACAAGAAAAGACAGTGTTCCCAACCACAGTTATTGAATTTCTTGGAATTACTATTGATTCTTATAATATGGAGTTCAGGCTACCCATGAATAAATTGGTCCATATGAAGTTCATAATCACTTCCTTCCTGTCTAGGCGTAAAGCTTTGTGAAGGAAATTCAATCCCTTCTTGGTCTGTTTGCCTTTGCAGCGAGGGTGATACCAGTGGCTAGAATATTTTCTCGTCGATTGGCACTGGCTACAAGGGGTATTTGGTGCATTTCTTCAAGGCCACTGGTGTGCTGCTGAATGGCACAAGACTTGGAGGACTTCAGAAATTCTACATAATTTAGTTTTACTGGAACTCTTTCCAGTGGTTATTTGGTGTGATATGTTCAAGAATAAGTGCATTCTCTTGCACACAGATACAGGGTGTAGTAGATGCAATTAATCAGTTATCCTCTTGATCAGAATTAGTTGTTAAATTACTCAGTTTTCTTGTGTTACATTGTATGAGATTTAATATATTTTTAAGGGCAAAATTTATTCTTGGAGTCAAGAATAACATAGCGGATGCTTTATCCCGTTTCCAGTTTTGAAGGTTCCGAGAACTGGCTCCAGAGGCGGATCCGATCAGTTTCCATTGCCCAGATTTCCTCTGGGGCTTGATTCGGGATTGATCCCTGCCACCCTCAAGAATTCTGTTTCCGTCAAGACCTGGGAGGATTACATGAATTCCTTGTACAAAGGAATTCCCTTGAAAGTAGATGCGTATGTGGCATTATCTTTTGTGCATTCTAGTTTCAGTCCAGCCTCAATACACAATATACTAGCAGGAATATACTTTTTCCTGAAATTTTCTGACCTTCCTAGCCTAACATCCTTTTATCAAGTTTCGCAGGTTCTGAAGGGTTTCAAGAAATCCCGTCCGAGTTTGCACACCAGACGTCCTATATCAATTGATTTATTGGGTAATCTCGTCTCAGTTCTTGAAGTTGTCTGTTTTTCTCCCTTCGAAGTTCTGTTTCGATCTGCCTTTACTTTAGCCTTTTTTGGAGCATTAAGACTCGGGGAATTTACCACTCCAAATAAATCATCGTCCAGCTTTCTGTTATCTTCTCATGTCTCTTTTGATGTTAATTCTATTAAAATATACATAAGTAGGTTTAAAACGGACTCACTCGGTCTGGCCAGACATATTACTTTATTCTGTTCTTCGAGTCTGGCTATCTGCCCTGTTTCCAATGCATCTCGATATGTGTCTGTTAGGACTTTGTGCCATGGTTCTTTTTTCATTCATGCCGATTTTTCCCCACTCACGAGATTCTAATTTTCGGCTATTCTTTCTTCATGCCTCAAGAAGTTAAATCTTTCTGGGTTCCACTTTACTTCCCATTCCTTTAGGATTGGTGCTGCCACAACTGCCAATCATTTAGGTTTCTCCCCTGCTGATCTTAGAAGGGTGGGGCGTTGGGATAGTGATAGGTACAAACTTTATGTCCGTCCTAACCTGTTGATTAATTCTGTTCTTTTTCAGGTTCATCCAAGCGTACAATTTGGATAGTTGGTCATTCATTTATTTATTGGGCCAAGAATTGAGCTGAGTCCAGGACTTGTTTGGTCAAATTAGGTTTGAACTCTAATGTATTCCAGGTTCTTTGGTGGGGCATTAAAGGTCTCCGATGGAGGAATGTTAGAGACCGACTGATCTATTTGTCAAGTATTTGGCCTCCGCCCGACGTTTTAATTATTCACACCGGGGCTAATGATGTTGGAAAGACATGGGAGCTTCTCTGCGAGATGAAAAAAGATTTATATTCTTTTAAACTATTATTCCCTCATGCTGTGTTGGCCTATTCGGAGATGATTCCTAGGTAGGGATGGGCGAATGGTTCAGCCCGAGCATAAGTTTGGGCTGAACATTCCCCGTTCGGACGTTCAACAAACAGCCGAACAAACGGGTCGTTCAACCGTTTGTTCAGCCCCGTGAACCAATCACAATGCATTGCGGCGCTGAACAGTGCATTGCAAGCCCTGATTGGCTGAAGCAGTGAAAGCTTCAGCCAATCAGGGCACAGGGCATTGTCAGAGTCATGATTGGACACTGTTATCATGACTTTATCCAACCATAGCTCATTCCCACCCCTCAGTATAAAAGTATTCTTTCAATGGCAAGCATTTTCAGTGTGATTTTGGCGTGAAGAGAGATAGAACAGGGCTCTGTTCAGTGCTATTAGTTAGTTAGTGTGCTATAATGTGCTATTTTGCTTCAATTGTCAGTGTAGAATATTAGTTTAGTGTCACTCTAGGGATAGTGTGAGTGTAGTAAGGAGGACCATTATTCAGCTTTGCATAGTGTGCAGCTAGAGTAGGGACAGCTTAGATAGTTTCACTGGAGTGTAGTGAGACCGCGTCATTCATACATACATTAGTGTAGAGTAGGGACAGTTCAGATAGCGTCAGTGTAGTGACGGTTGAACGCCGTCTATTTGATTGCGTTACTGCCAGTTTAACGCCATATAGTTCTGTGTGCGTTACTGCCAGTTTAACGCCATATAGTTCTGTGTGCGTTACTGCCAGTTTAACACCATATAGTTCTGTGTGCGTTACTGCCAGTTTAACACCATATAGTTCTGTGTGCGTTACTGCCAGTTTAACGCCATATAGTTCTGTGTGCGTTACTGTCAGTTTAATGCCATATAGTTTTGTGCGTTCCTGCCAGTTTAACGCCATATAGTTCTGTGTGCGTTACTGACAGTTTAATGCCATATTGTTATGTGTGCGTTACTGCCAGTTTAACGGCATATAGTTTTTTTGCATTACTGCCAGTTTAATGCCAAATAGTTTTGTGCGTTACTGCCAGTTTAACGCCATTTACTTTTGTGTGCATTACTGCCAGTTTAACGCCATAGTTCTCTGCGTCACTGTACATTTGGCGCATTATATTGCAGTATATTATAATGTATTCGTGGAGTGTGTCTGTGTAGTGTGAGTACTCAAATTAAAGTGCACCAAACGCCTCTTTACATTGATTAAGCGTCGGGCCATTACTGGATTCAGATGTTGGTTCTGAGGTTGAGGATGACAGGAACATGAGCCTAGAGAGAGGGAGGAACACTGGTAGACAAATTGGCATTCATGTTCCCCAAGCTGCAGCGTATTGCCAAGTTGTCTCCAGTGGTAATGATGAAGATTGAGGAGATGGAGATGATGATGATGAGGTCACTGATGCGACTTGGGTGCCAGATAGAGCAGAGGAGGAAACTGAAGGTGAGGCGGCACAACCCCCAGGAGGCCAACATCAAGAAAGAGTAGAGAGCAGCCACCCTATTCCATCACATTCTGCAGCTGTTATCTCCCAGCCCACTCTCCAAAGCTGAGCTGTCTGGGCCTTTTACAGCACTTCTGCAACAGATCACACTGTTACTATCTGCAAACTGTGTCTCAGGCACATCAAACGTGGCAAAAACACCAACCATACGCATATCATTTTAAATTTTTTTGCCTTCATCAAGAGCACCTCTATAGGGTTACGGTGGCAAGGCACACCCCCCCCCCCCCCCCCCGACACCCAAAGAGTAATTTTTCTGCACCTGTTTGACAGGTGCATATCAATGCAATTTTTTACAGCAAGGCCAATTCTTGCTTTCATCAAGAGTACCTCTATAGGGTTTTGGTGGGAAGGCGCCACCGACACCCAAAGACCGATTTTTACGCACCCGTTACTTCTATACAAAGTCAAAGTGACACCAGAATGTATCCAAATCTCTAATCTTGTTCCCAGTGCACTACATTGTGGCCTCATCATACACACTAGCTCCCCAGCTGTTGCTGAGCAAAATAAAGGCAGCTTGCAGGGAAAATGTCATTTTTTTGGCTTTATAAATGCAATTATTGCTGCAGCAGATTCTAGACATGGTACAGATCTGCCACTTTATAGGTAGACTAAGGGGACCTCCCCGGGCACTATATTGGAAGGAATTTTTCATTTTTAGGCTTTCACTTTAAAAATCAAAAATCACTGCTCGGTAAAAATGACGTTTTTCACAAACTTTGTTTTTATTGTTACATGTCCCCCGGGGCAGGACCTGGACCCCTATAACCATTGTATGCCCAATTACTTGCATATAAGCCTTCAAAATGGGCACTTTTGATTTTTTGCCGTTCGGGTCCCATTGACTTCAATGGGGTTCGTTTTTCGGGTCCGAACATTTGCAGTGTTCGGAAGTTCTGGTGCGAACCGAACAGGGGCCTATCCCTATTCCTAGGCTTATATGGTCTCCCCAGGGTAATTTTCACTACATTGATACGATTCAGAGATGCCTGAATAAGACGGTCCATAACTATTTAGTTTCCTCTGGTGGACTATCATATCATCATGTTGAACTTGAGGGGTTTTTGCCTGGTCTATTTAGGCACAACTTGGTGCGTCTGTCAGACATTGGCCTCGACATATTCAACATGGGTCTGCAAAACTTGATTGATTTAGCCACGGTGTTGGAGGGGCCTCGGCCAGCAAGTTCCTTGCTGGTCTCGGCTAGTGGGGATTAGTTGTCCAGTTTATCTGGACGGACATTGTGACTAATTTTGTTTATGGTTTAGCCAAAGACGGCTATATATTAACCGCTTCAGCCCCGGAAAAGATTTTACCCCCTACCTGACCAGAGCACTTTTTGCGATTCGGCACTGTGTCGCTTTAACTGACAATTGCGCGGTCGTGAGACGTACCCAAACAAAATTGACATCTTTTTTTTTCCCATAAATAGAGATTTCTTTTGGTGGTATTTGATCACCTCTGCGGTTTGTATTCTATGCGCTATAAACAAAAAAAGAGCTCCAATTTTGAAAAAAAAGCAATATTTTTTACTTTTTGCTATAATGAATATCCCCCAAAAATATATAGAAATACTAATTTTTCCTCAGTTTACGCAGATATGTATTCTTCTACATATTTTTGGTAATAAAAATTGCAATAAGCGTATATTGATTGGTTTGCGTAAAAGTTATAGCGTCTACAAAATAGGGGATAGTTTTATGGCATTTTTATTATTAATTTTTTTTTTTTACTAAAAATGGCGGCGATCTGCGATTTTTATCATGACTGTGACATTATAGCGGACACATCGGACACTTTTGACACTATTTTGGGACCACTGTCATTTATACAGCGATCAGTGCTATAAAAAATGCACTGATTACTGTGTAAATGACACTGGCAGGGAAGGGGTTAACCACTAGGGGGCGATCAATGGGGTTAAGTGTGTCCTAGGGCATGATTCTAACTGTGGGGGGGGGTGGGCTTCAACTCACATGACAGCGATCACTGCTCCTGATGACAGGGAGTAGTGATCTCTGTCATGTCACAAGGCAGAACAGGGAAATGCCTTGTTTACATAGGCACTTCCCCATTCTGTGGCTCCATGACACGATCGTCGGGAGACCGGCGGACATAGAGTCCGCCGGTCCCGTGGGCATGGTCACCCTGTACGCAGCGGGTGCACACCTGCTAGCCCCGCCAATAAATGGGGACAATCAGGTACGCCCATTTGCCCACCGCTGCCATTGTGCTGACGTATATCGGCATGCGGCAGTCGGCAGGTGGTTAAGGTTACCCCATAAATAGCACCGTGGCCAAAATAAATTTCAATAAAGTGTTTAAAGTTAATTACTGTGTGCTGTGTGTTATATGCTACTAACTCCTTTGTGCTATCCCATGTAGAACCTTTCCTCTCTTCAAGGAAATTAAAGATACGGGAAATGACGCAAACTAGAATTGCAAAGTTGTATACTTTTAAAAAGGAGGAAACCAGCGCCTTTTCACACATCTCCACCAGCGGATGCAGCCATGATGAGGCTAGCAAGGCATACCTTGGAAGATGTGTTGTCTCACAAAGTTGCATTAGTGTGTGATCAATGATTTGGATCTCAAAAAAAAAAAAAAAAAAAAGCCTAGATTGAAACCCACATGTGCACTTACAACTGTATCAAATCCATAGAAGTGTGGACACAGAGGACATAGGAGGCTGCAAATGTAAGCAACAAGGAGAACCTGCTTGTAAAAAGTGTGCAGATGTACAGAGATGGCCACAGCATTACCTGAGAACCTTTATCATGATGTTTTCAATAACAAATGAAGTTACACAAATGGCGATCTTTCACAATCTTGTAGGACAGTTAGCATAAACACTAGCTTCACTGTTATCTGTTCTGAATTGCAGGTCAATGTCCAGACAGCTGTAGTAAAAGGGAACGATAGGTGATGTGGGCTCACCTTTAAAGGCACACTTCCAGTAATGATGTCAAAAGAGATGTCTGATAATTTTCTCTTCCTCTCCTAAGGCCCTATTTACACCTCAGCTTTTTGTAGCTTGAAGCTCGAAGGTCCAAAATGCTGGAGGAGAAAAAAAAATCAATTATTCTCTATGGAGTTGGTCCACATCTCCACTCCAAGTCAGCTGAAGCCAAACACCTCAGGCTCAAAAAAGTTCTGGAGCTTTTTTTGTAACTCGAATTGGTGAGATTGGCACATTTTTATTCCCATAGAAATTAATGGAAATGTGCCATTTATCCTTTTTTTCACCTTTGATGCATGTTTCTGCTTATGAACAAAGAAGAAGAGAGGCTGTGTTCAGACTTTAGTTGTACCGTATGATTGGCTGTTAATGAGCAGTCAATAATAAAATTATTTAAGATATTTTATTACAAAGAGGAAATACATTCATTTTACACAGGTAAGTATTACTCTGAGTACTTACTACTAAGATGGTATAAATGTTTTAATTGCTAAGCATTTTCTGATTGTCATGATTTGGTTTTATACTTACCTTTGTAAAATGAATGTATTTCCTCTTTGTAATAAAATATCTTTAATAATTTCATTATTGACTGCTCATTAACAGCCAATCATATGGTACTACTAAAGTCTGAACACAGCCTCTTTCCTTCTTTGTTCATATTTTGATGGGACGAAGGTACCGCAATTAACTTTTCTACTGGCACTCTTTTACACTAAGTGTAAAAATGTAAAAAGAAATTGTAATATATGAATAAATATATGTAAAATAAATACACAAATAACTAAAAATTATTATAAATAAATAAAATACATTAATATGTAATAATACATAAATAACCAACTTAAAAAAAAAAAAATAAATACAATATTATTATTATTATTATTATTATTATTAATAAATTATGAAATCCCCCACCCAAACAAAAAATATATATAAATTATAATAATTTATTATTATTAATAATAATAATAATAATTATTATTATTATTATTATTGTTTATTTACTTTGTGTTAGGGTGTTTATTATTTAATTATTATTATTTTTTAAGGGTTAAGGTTATGGGTTAAATATTTATTTATTATTACATACTATTCATTTGTTGTATTTATTATTTGTTTATGATTTTTTTTGTGTGTTTTTTTTTTTTACATTTATTTATTCATTTATTATTAATATTATTATTAGTAGTAGTTCTAGAAGTAGTAGTATTAACACCCTAAAACTAACCTAAATAAATAATAAATAACCATAATCCTGATAGAAAAGCTAAAAAAGCTGAAAAACCTAGCAACAAATGATGCAACAGATGATAGTTTTCTCCATCGGCTAATAAAAAAACTCAAAAACGCTGTATAAAAATGCCAAATCATGCATGAGAATACGTCAAAGTCATGCAAAAAAAAAAAAAACATGCCAATGCTCAGGTGTGGATGCAGCCTAAAGGAGCATGTTGTAGTCACTATGGAACACTTTTCCAAGCTCTCTGTCCTACTTGCCTTTAGTCAGGGACTTCATGTGCCTTCAGGAATCCTACCTATCCAGTTTTCACTAGAGTACTATATATGCGAAAAGTGCACAAGCCCTAACAAAATGGCAATGGGGTTCACAACTGCAGACACTTTGCCAGGAATCAGCAGCAGAGACAGCCAAATCTGTGTAGCTACACTCAGGAAACCGGGACCAGACTGTGGATGCTTTAAGTAAGATTTATTTACAGTGAAACAAAATCCATCCAAACACCAGCAAACAGAAAACACAGCAAACATATAGATATAGGAACCAAAAACCCAATGACAACTAGCTAACTAAAAACCTGACTGAATGACAACTAATTATATACAATTAATACAAAATAGGGAACACAGATTAGCAAGGTAAACTGGAAATACAGGGAGCAGATATAAAGGGGGAACCAGGACTGGGATCAGCCACAAGAGGAGCATATAAGAGGCAGCAGGGTACAGGATGCAGGGCAGGTGCAAGATCAGAGTCAGGATCAGAATAATTGGTGCGCAGTATCTGCCAGCAAAGCAAAACAATGGAGCAAGAAGCATTAGTAGGGGAGTACCTAAATACCCTCCTAGAAGCCAGCATCAGGTGGAATATGATCACTGGGACCTGCTGGCTGGTCAAAGACATCCACTGATGGACACTGGAATTATAACCCTCTGCTTAGGGAACCTGTCTACTGTGAGTTCTGCTCCCTTTTAGTGCCGTAAATAGAATAACACTAGTGGTCATGTGAAATAGCAATCAATGTAGTACACATAGGGACAGGATTGATGCTTTGACCATCTGGCTAAGAGATCCAACAGCCAAACAAGGATGGTGGAAAAAGTCTCTGAGTGGCAGTCCCCCTTTTGTGAAAAAGTTGGATGCAGCCATAGTCAAACCAGAATTCTTTCCACAGAGGCCATTCAGGCAGAGAAAGTTCCAGCCTAAAGGACAGAATCAGAAGAGTGCCAGTGAAGCCCATATATACAGGCTGTGCAGAGAATACCAAAAATTTGGAAAAGAAATTAGCTTTCCTATCAAAAGATCACAAAATCCTCTACCTCTGGAGGGCAGGAGGCCAGAAAATCATTTTGAAGATGCACCCCTCAAACTGGTTAGGTTGGGCTTGTTTACACCTCTTCTGGCATGTTTGAGCAGATAGCATAAAAGATAAATGGGTCCTAAAGAAAGTTTTCCAGGGGCATTCTGGGAAATGCATCAGCCCTTAAGTCCTAAAGTTCCAAGCCTACCAAGATTACATTTTTTACTGTCAAAAAGCAGGTTTTTCTCAAGTGCATAACTAACTTGTTGGCCCAGAGCCAATACCAGTTTGAAAAAGATTTACAAGCTTGTATTCACTTCACGGTCCAGAAAAAAAAAAAAAAACAGAAGACTGGTGGTCCTTGGTTAATTTAAGGCACTGAACACACCCGTACATGTCCAAAAATTAAAAATAGAGTCTCTTCATTCCAGCGGTTCAACTAAAGCTTATTTTTGTTGATTTGGAAGACGCATATCTGCATGCCTCTGTAGACTGTTCCTTTCAGTGCTATTTTTGGTCTAAATACCCAGGGTCAAAACTCTTATGCCGTGTACACATGAGCGGAATGTCCGACAGAAAAAGTCAGATGGGAGCTTTTCATCGTATATTCCGATGTATGCCCCATCGGACTTTTTACGTCAAAAATTCTGACGGACCTAGAAAGAGAACATGTTCCGAATAGGAATCCAATTCCTATCGGGGAAAACCGCTCGTCTGTATGGTGTTCCGACGTACCAAAAACGACGCATGCTCTGAAGCAAGTACGAGACGGAAGCTATTGGCTACTGGCTATTGAACTTCCGTTTTCTAGTCCATTCCTACGTGTTGTACGTCACCACGTTCTGGACGGACGGAATTTGGTGTGACCGTGCGTATGCACGACAGCTTGAGCGGAATTCTGTCGGAACTCTGTCGGAAAAACCTTTATTCCGACGGGAAAACCGGTCGTGTGTACAGGGCAGAAGGCAAACTTGCTCTCCTAAACTCTGGAGTGGTCATTAACCACTTGCCAACTGGGCCATAGCCGAAAGACGGCTACAGCGCGGTCGGCTTATTCTGGGAGGGCGTCCATGGACGTTCCCGCAATCCCGCGCACCCAAGAACATACCCTGCAATACCGTGCAATACTCTGCACTACTCTGCAATACCCCGCAATACCCTGCAATACCGTGCAATACCGTGCAATACCCTGCAATACCCTGCAATACCCTGCAATACCCTGCAATACTCTGCACTACCCTGAAATACCCTGCACTACCCTGAAATACTCTGCACTACCCTGCAATACTCTGCAATACCCAGCAATACTCTGCATGGCGATCTCACACGAGTGCTAGAGGAAGGGGGACAGAGCGGAGCTCCAGTGAAAGGACAAGTGCTGCGGACGGGTGAGACGAACGTGAGCACACACACCTCCTGGGTCCGCCGTGGCCTGCCTGTTGTTATTTCAGTTGCTATTGCTTGCTGTGCTGTGGGAGTTCTCCATTTGCCGTGAAGTGACTTGCCTGTTATTTTATTTTAAATGTGAGTTCATTACAAGTTGTTTTATATGTGATTAAATCTTTTAAACGAGATTACACTATTGGAGCTTCTTTTATTTTTATGTCATACTACCAACCTGAGAAAAGCGGTGGAGCAGTGGAGGTGTATGCTCGCATGTTAACCCCCATGTAAGTGGGTTAGAGGCTCTGTCAGGCCAAACACGAGAGTGATGCCCCGTACACACGGTCGGATTTTCCGATGGAAAATGTCCGATCGGAGCGTGTTGTCGGAAATTCCGACCGTGTGTGGGCTCCATTGGACATTTTCCATCGGATTTTCTGACACACAAAGTTGGAGAGCAGGAGATAAAATTTTCCGACAACAAAATCCGATCGTGTGTACACAAATCCGACGGACAAAGTGCCACGCATGCTCAGAATAAATAAAGAGATGAAAGCTATTGGCCACTGCCCCGTTTATAGTCCCGACGTACGTGTTTTACGTCACCGCGTTTAGAACGATCGGATTTTCCGACAACTTTGTGTGACCGTGTGTATGCAAGACAAGTTTGAGCCAACATCCGTCGGAAAAAATCCTAGGATTTTGTTGTCGGAATGTCCGAACAAAGTCCAACCGTGTGTACGGGGCATGAGAGGCCTTAACAGCTGGTGAGTTTGAATTTCAGCAGGGAGTGGATTCACGTCACAGAGGTGTGGTGGATGTTTGAAAACACAGCTGAGCAGTTTTGGAGTCACCCTCACTCTTTTTTTGGACTTTCCTCAAATATTTTCAGGATTATTTTTCACGATTGATTGGTTTCTGGACTTTATAGACATTTACTGTGTTCAATTCTCATTATATATATATTTTTTCTTGGATTTATATATTTGTATATCACTTTCACTGAGTGTTATAATTTATATTAGCTCATATTGAATTTATTGAATAATTTATTTAATTTAATAATTTTTACTTTTTGGGATATTTAGCAATATATGTTTTTTCACTTTTTCTCTAGTCACGTCTGTATTCAGCTCACTGGCTGGATAAGAGTGTCTGGCATCTCCCCACCTGGGGATAAGCGCCACTATTTCATCTATAATTTTCCTTTGGTGAATTTGGTTTATAATACTCTGCACTACCCTGGCACTACCCTGCACTACTCTGCAATACCCTGCAATACCCCGCAAGTCCCCACAATACTCTGCAATACCCTGCAAATAAATAAAAGTAAAATGAACAATGAAAAGAAAAAAAAATTTTTTAAAGCGCCCCTGTCCGTGTGCTCGCATGCAGAAACGAACGCACACGTAAGTCCCGCCTACATATGAAAACGGTGTTCAAACCACACATGTGAGGTATCGCTGCAAACGTTATAGTGAGAGCAATAATTCTGGCCCTAGACCTCCTCTGTAACTCAAAACATGTAACCAGTAAAAAATTTTAAAGCGTCGCCTATGGGGATTTTTAAGTAGTGAAGTTTGGCGCCATTCCACGAGCGTGTGCAATTTTGAAGGGTGACATGTTAGGTATCTATTTACTCGGCGTAACTTCATATTTCACATTATGCAAAAACATTGGGCTAACTTTACTGTTTTGTTTTTTTGTAAAGCACAAAACTGTTTTTTTCCCAAAAAAACGCGTTAAAAAAATTGCTGCGCAAATACCGTGCGAGATAAAAAGTTGCAACAACTACCATTGTATTCTCTAGGGTCTTTGCTAAAAAAGCATATATAATGTTTTGGGATTCTATGTAACTTTCTAGCAAATAAATGATGATTTTTACATGTAGGAGAGAAATGTCAGAATTGGCTTGGGGGCTCCAGAACGCCTGCAGGTGCTCCCTGTATGCTGGGCCTCTGTATGTGGCTACGCTGTGTAAAAGTCTCACACATGTAGTATCGCCATACTCGGGAGTAATAGCAGAATGTGTTTTGGGGTGTAATTTGTGGTATACATATGCTGTGTGTGAGAAATAACCTGCTAATATGACAATTTTGTAAAAAAAAAAAAAAGAAAAGAAAAAAAAATCTTGATTTTGCAAAGAATTGTGGGAAAAAACGACAACTTCAAAAACTCACCATGCATCTTTCTAAATACCTTGGAATGTCTTCTTTCCAAAAAGGGGTTATTTGGGGGATATTTGTACTTTTCTGGCATGTTAGGGTCTCAAGAAATTAGATAGGCCGTCAGTAATTCAGGTGTGATCAATTTTCAGATATTGGCACCATAGCTTTTGGACTCTATAACTTTCACAAAGACCAAATAATATACACCAATTTGCACTTATTTTTACCAAAGATATGTAGCAGTATAAATTTTGGCCAAAATTTACGAAGAAAAATTACAAATTTGCTAAATTTTATAATGGAAACAAAGAAAAATTCATTTTTTTACCGAATCTTCAGTCTTTTTTCTTTTATAGCGCAAAAAATAAAAAAAACCCAATGGTGATTAAATACCTCCAAAAGAAAGCTCTATTTGTGTGAAAAAAAGGACAAAAATTTCATATGGGTACAGTATTGTATGACTGAGTAATTGTCATTCAAAATGTGAGAGCCCCGAAAGCTGAAAATTGGTCTGGTTAGGAAGGGGGTTTAAGTGCCCAGTTGTCAAGTGGTTAAACCAAGAGACATTCAAGTGGTTTCTTTTTTTTTTAACAAGGAAGACCTTCAAGTGGTTTCTATGCCTGGGGTTTGTTCTAAAACTCATATTTTTCAACTAAAAAACAAAGACCTAAGCACTTTCATCACTGGAAATGTGTTACCAGGTCATATCAGTCGATGTCCTGACTTGCCCTTGGTATACCTTTCCACCTGTTACCATTGTATTTAAATTCCTCGAGAGACTGATATTGACGATCATTCCATTTTGGCCCAGGAGGCCTTGGTTCCCTCTCTGACATTAGATAATCATAAAGGGATATGGTTTCTCTTTCTCTGTAAGCAGCCCTCTTACTACATGGCGTGGTTATCCATGTCGTTCAGGTTACCACTGGTAGCCTGAGTCTTTTGAGAGAAAGATTGACAGCTTGGGGGGTGTGCTAAGAAATTAATCGCTATGCTCTTCTAGAAGACCCAGTACCAAAAATAAAGAATATAAGTGAGATTTGTAAAATTTGCCAGAATGTGAACTTCTTGGTACTAGAATCACAGGTACAGAATATCGTAGGCTTTTTGTAGAAGGTCATGGACATGTGGCTTAGCCTAAATTCCCATAACATTCAGATTTCAGCCCTTTCTGCATTCTCTGGGCACCAGTGGGCCATTTACAAGCTGATTATACGTTCTTCAAGTAAATGTAACACCTCAAACTGCCAAGGAAACTGCAATATCCTAAATGGGACTTCCCGCTAGTGCTAGAATTGTCTTCACAGTTCTTTAATGTTCACCATAATTGCTCCCTCAGAAGACTTGATTCTCAAAACAGCCTTGATAGTCACAATAACATCTGCAAGAATCTCATAGATGGGGCCCTTGAATTTAGGAAACAGCTCCTCTCATTCTATCCTTGTTGTACTAATACCAATGATGTCCATCACTTTCAAAGTAATTTCTTCTGTCACAGAGAGCCCAATGTGGGGGAGTCTTTAAACACTTACATGAAGGCAACTGCTAGCTCCATATCATCCCCTTGTCCTCTCCTCTGGCTCTGACATAGAAAAACAAGCCTCTCTCAGGCTAATTGCCTGATTGTTTTCTTGCTTCTTCAGTTCTGGGCAAAACCTTTTAGCAAACAGGAAGCGATACAGTGCTTTGAGATGGGCAATAATATCATCCAGATCACCCAACCACTCTTCAATGGATCTTCCAAAATCCCCCTATTTCTTCCATCATCACTCCAAGAACACCACAACATAAAACCAAAGGACTACTATAGTGCAGTATTTTATTATACCAGGTAAACAAGAGTTAAAAAGTATTCCACTCACTTGTATTTGTGCCCAGACTCGGCACTAAATAGCCTTATCAAATGCATGCATCGCCATACCACCGTCAGAGGATCGATGTGCATTCCAACACCTGAAAGTTGGGGCCAGAAGTGACATGAAAACAGACCCGGACTTGATGTCAGAACGGACCCGTAAGTGTCGACGCCTGTTTAACACTCCTCTCTCCCCCTACCTGTGTCAGACCGCTCAGCTGTAATGAAGAGAAAATGCCACCTAAGGAATCTGCAAAATACAACACTGTTGGATGTTGACAGTTCTTTAGCAAGCTTTGCAACACAGTGAATATTAACGGTGCTGCGGTGGGACAGGTAAGCATTATCCCTTTTTATTTGCCTTAGAATGTTTCTATAGTAAAAATTTTCTCCAGTTTTGGATAGAGTGGAGAAGGATTAGAATCACTTTCATGTTTTACATGTTTTTGTTTCAAAGTTTATTAGGCGAAAGCTAGAACCAGATTTTTATTGATGCCTGTTTCCCTGTTGCAGATTTGCTATCACTTCCTGTCTTGTAAAATGTTGTCCTCAGAACAGAAAATCTCTCTAACAGAGCCCTAGATAGTGGTAAAACCTGACAGGGGTTCTAACCTGCTCCCACGTTATCCAAAAGTAAGAAAATTGTTTTGGTTATAGATAGAATTAAATTCCTCATATCCACCGTGAAAGGGATTAGAAATGGAATACTATCCTTTCGATCTTCAAAAGCCTATTTTGCATTTTAATAAGCTCATAATTCATGAATATAGAAGAGAACAGTATATCCATTATGCTGTTTCTGAAATTAATACCCCAGTGAAAAAGTATTCTTCATATAAGGTTACATAAGTCTTCAATGTGGGCAACCTAATGCTGCGTACACATGATCAGATTTTCCGACAACAAATGTTCGATGGAAGCTTGTTGTCGGAAATTCCGACCGTGTGTAGGCTCCATCAGACATTTTTTGTCGGAATTTCCGACAACAAAAATTTGATAGCTGGATCTCAATTTTTCCAACAACAAAATCCGTTGTCAGAAATTGCGAGCGTGTGTACACAATTTTGACGCACAAAATTCCACGCATGCTCTGAATCAAGTACGAGACAGAAGCGCTCGGTCTGGTAAAACTAGCATTCGTAATGGAGATAGCACATTCTTCACGCTGCAAATTTTGAAATCTTTCAATGCAGCGCATTCTCTTCTTTATAATGCTAGAATAATGAAGTTGTTTTGCAGCTGATACACAGCTGAACACAGAGTTCTGACAAACTGATTTCTTTCTTATTTCTTGTGATCTCATGAATAATTTTTTTTTTTTTCGCCAGATCGCCAGAATAATGTTTTTAATTTTTGTTTATAGTAATCTCCTTTTTTTTAAATCAAGATCTCCTGTTTTTTATTACTGTTCTAGTCATCTCCATAATATTTTTTTTCGTTTTGTGTGTCAAGTTACCACAACACCATTATAATCTTGTATTTTTTAACCTCAAGGAGATTGGTTGTTGTTGGTGTCCCTTGTTAATTTTACATTGTCTTTTTGAAATGTACCTGCCTACTCACAAACTGTCCTTTTTTAATTATAACACATAGCCAATAATTTAAGAAAAAATATATACATTTATTAGGGGTCATAACAAAATAAAGAGGAAGGCAATGCTCGATAAACTGGTGAAAATAACGAAGCCTTTGTACCTTTGGGCACACATCAATTATTTGACAGGCAAAATTGGGAGCCTGAGGAGTCCATTTAATAGGGAGCACAATATGATCCAGGACTCCAAGAGATCAGGAACAGCAGATGACATATATATCCCCAGGCTGTGCTCTTACAACAGCCTGCTTCTTTTGCCAGACCAGACTGAACCCAGGCCATCACTCTGTTGTCTTCATTACACGCTTGGTTCCACGCTTTCTTCCAGGCTGTGGCTTTGGTGTTGGAGTTGCGGCACGGGTGGAGGAGGAGGAGGATGGTCAAACTCACACCGGTGGGTTTTGCTTGTGATTTCATCCCTCAACCCCTTATTTAGGGCCATATATATCAGTTCCTCACAAAAGAGGCATTGGCCCACCTCCATTTCCTGCATTTTGTTGGCAGCCATGCAGGCATAGGCCTCAAGAAGACTGGTGGGGGTTCTGAGGACCGCAGAAGCCTGCCAAATTAAGTGATGACTCCTCCACTCTCCTCCCCTTCCTGGGCCTTTTTTGTTGAAGTCGGAGGGGAGGGACCTGGAATTTGGTCAGGCTACTGGGCCCGGCCACCTCCTGGCTGCCACTTTCCCCTGCCTGCCACTTTCCCCTGCCACCTCCTGGCTGCCACTTTCTACAGCCTCCTCCTGACTGAGGATGTCCTGTGTATGAAAAAGTGACTTTTAGTTTTAGTTTATTGATCATCAATCACACACAATTTTGAATAATATGTTGAACAATGCTATACCTGTCTCAAGCTGGGCTCCTCCACATCTTCTTCCTGGGTGGAAGGCCCAGGTTGGACGTCAGACGCCTCAGCTGGGGTGGAAGGAAGAGTGGAAGAAAGGGTTGAGAGTGATCGCCTGATTCCAGTCTGGTCTGACAGAAATCGCAGTCTGTCGTAGTACCACAGCCTGGGGACATAAATGTCATCTGCTGCTGCTCCTGATCTCTGGGAATCCTGTACCTTCTTGCGCTCCCTATTATATGTGCTCCTCAGGCCACCAATTTTGCACTTCAAATAGTTGTCTGCCGTGGGGATCTGCAGCTTCACAAATTCAAGCAATTTATCCAGTGCTGCCTTCCTCTTTAGTTAATTTGTATAAAAGGGGTGTTTTGTCTGCCACAGACAGGGCAGCTCTCTGTACAAATCAATAAATTGGGGGAGGAAATCATGATTGTTAAATTGTTCCATTTTCTCTGCCAGACACAACACAAGACAAACCCTAATGTCAGGCTAAACTTGCATAATCTTGTCCCAATATAGGCCTCAATCTCTAAGCAGTATAGGCCATTGATGCCCCAAGTTAAAATCGTACCTTTTTTAGAACGATCGACGCTAGATTTAAGGCCTCTAATATGTCCTTTGTAGAGATGGTGGAGATGGTGGACATCTTGAAGAGGGCCGACTATGACTGGAAGCATGGACTTTACCCAAACCCAAATGTGAGAAAGGTCAAGATCATGACTAAAGTTGTGAAAAGTCTGCAGAAGAATTTTGGGGTACGGCGATCCAAGGATCAATTGAGGAAACGATGGTCAGACCTCAGATTGAGGGAGCAGGATCAGTACAGAAGAATCAAGAGAGTGCTGCAAAAAAGTAAGTATTTTGTCGTGTGTTCCTATTCTTATTACATTCATGCTGCTCCATGTGCTTTTCTTTACTGTTGTACAGTTTAAAATGGCAAGTTTCAGGTTCGTGGGCACAGTAATCGTTCGTAGTAAACATAGTTTGTTCGCCCACTAATACGATGTTTTTTTGCAGGTGCAGGTTAACTACATTTGTTCAGGCCTATTTGTATTAAAAGAAGTTTAGTACATTGTTGTCTAGATGGGTTTGTAACTAGAACGAAATGCAAACTCGATTCAATGTAAGGAGAGGACACTCAGCAGCTGTTTACACGTCTGGACGCAGGAGCACTAGTGTGGGACACCAGAACAAACTTTTTAGGGTGTCCCACACAGGTGCTCCAGTGGATACTAGGGGTGTCTCCATGAAACTTTACCCAAAAAGGTAAGTATTCAGCTTGAAGAAAGGGGAAAAAATCATGTCTTCAGCTTGGAACTTTGCCAAAACAGACAATTGTATGACACTTCCAAGCAATGTTTCATATTCCTATTTCTTGCCTCAAATATCTATGTGCTAAGTATAATTGTAGAGTAAATGCCACAGGGTTAAGAAGGGGGGGTTTGTTCAGTTTGTAGGTACCATCATCCTTCGAGAGTTATTGATAGGGGGGATTGGGGAGGGAGTAGCAAGGACTTCTCCAATTAAGTCCTACCTCACCATAAGGACACAGTATGGACTATTGTGGTACCTCATGAAGACATGCAATATAAGTAAAATTCCAGTTTATTCAAATATAAACACTAAAAAATCTATATATACAATACAGATTGACAACAGTACAATTAAGACATGTTACAACACAATATTTGTTTAACCGCTTAACAACCGGCTCATAGCCAAATGACGGCTACAGGGCGGTTGTTTAACTCTGGGAGGACGTCCAGAGTTCTCTTCTCCCCTAGGGCGCGTGTTTAACTCTGGGAGGACGTCCAGAGTTCTCTTCTCCCCTAGGGCGCGCACTCAAGAGCATCCGTGACCGCCGGGTCCAGAGGATCCGGCGCATCACAGATCCCGGTAAATGGCCGCTGATCGCGGCCGTTTACCATGTGATCGATCCGTCAAATGACGGAGCGATCACATGTAAACAAACCGGCGTCATCTGATGACGCCGGTTCCTCTCCTCCCCTCTGTGTACCGATCGGTACACTGTGAGCGGAGAGGGGGATGGATGGATGGCTGCAGCGTTGTGGGCTGCATGTGTAGTGCCCACAGCGCTGCACAGAGACATCCAGCCATCCATCCATGCTCAGCCATCCCCACTACTATGCATGCCCTGCAATGCCCTCTGCAATGCCCCACAGTACTCTGGTATGCCCCACAATACCCCTGCAATACTCTGCCATACCCTGCAATACCCCGCAATACTCTGCCATACCCCGCCATACTCCGCCATACTCTGCCATACCCTGCAATACCCCGCCATACCCCGCCATACTCCGCAATACCCCGCCATACCCTGGAATACCCTGCAATACTCTGCCATACCCTGGAATACCCCGCAATACTCTGCCATACCCTGGAATACCCCGCAATACTCTGCCATACCCTGGAATACCCCGCAATACTCTGCCATACCCTGGAATACCCCGCAATACTCTGCCATACCCCGCAATACCCCGCAATACTCTGCCATACCCTGCAATACCCTGCCATACCCTGCGATACCCCGCAATATCCCGCAATACTCTGCCATACCCCACGATACCCAGCCATACTCAGTGATACCCAGCCATTCTCTGCAATACTCAGTGATACCCAGCCATACTCTGCAATACTCAGTGATACCCAGCCATACTCTGCAATACTCAGTGATACCCAGCCATACTCTGCCATACTCTGCCATACCCAGCCATGCTCTGCAATACCCCGCAAAAATCTGCAATACTCTGCCATAACCTGCAATACTCTGCAATACTCTGCAATACCCCGCAATACCCAGTCATACTCTGCCATACCCAGTCATACTCGGCGATACTCTGCAATACCCAGCCATGCTCAGCCATACTCGGCCATGCTCAGCCATACTCGGCCATGCTCAGCCATACTCGGCCATGCTCAGCCATACCCGGCCATGCTCAGCCATACCCGGCCATACCCAGTCATACTCGGCGATACTCTGCAATACCCAGCCATGCTCAGCCATACTCGGCCATGCTCAGCCATACCCAGCCATGCTCAGCCATACCCAGCCATGCTCAGCCATACCCAGCCATGCTCAGCCATACTCTGCCTCTGTATGTGGCCAGGCTGTGGAAGTCTCACACATGTGGTATCGCCGTACTGAGGAGGAGTAGAAGAATCTATTTCGGGGTGTCATTTTTGCTATGTACATGCTATGTGTTATAAATATTGTATAAATGGACAACTTTGTGTTAAAAAAAAAAAAAGCGTTTTAACCACTTCCGGCCTTCCGTCATACGACGTCCTTGACTTTGTGCGGGGATATCTGAATGATGGGTGCAGCTACAGGCATCATTCAGATATCATCTTTTTCAGCCAGCGATTCCCTACACCATAAGAATGATCATAGCGGCTGTTACACTGCTTGATCATTCTTACGGGAGGGGAGAGGGGACGTCCCCCCCTCCCGCCGCCCTCCGGTGCTTCTACCGACTCACCGCTACGATCGAAGCCAGGATCTTTTTTTTTTTTTTTTTTTTTTTTTAATTTCAGGCACAGCCTAGAGGTGAGATTTGGGGTCTTATTGACCCCATATCTCACTGTAAAGAGGACCTGTTATGCCATATTCCTATTATAAGGGATGTTTACATTCCTTGTAATAGGAATAAAAGTGATCAAAAAATTTTTTTGGGGGAAAAAAGTGTCAAACTAAAATAAATAAAGTAAAATGAACAATAAAAAAAAATAAAAATTTTTTTAAAGCGCCCCTGTCCGTGTGCTCGCATGCAGAAGCGAACGCATACGTAAGTCCCGCCCACATATGAAAACGGTGTTTAAACCACACATGTGAGGTATCGCTGCGATTGGTAGAGCGAGAGCAATAATTTTGGCCCTAGACCTCCTCTGTAACTCAAAATTTGTAACCAGTAAAAAATTTTAAAGCGTCGCCTATGGGGATTTTTAAGTGGCGAAGTTTGGCGCCATTCCACAAGCGTGTGCAATTTTGAAAGGTGACATGTTAGGTATCTATTTACTCGGCGTAACTTCATCTTTCATATTATGCAAAAACATTGGGCTAACCTTACTGTTTTGTTTTTTTTTAAAGCAAAAAACATTTTTTTTTCCAAAAAAAACGCGTTCGAAAAATTGCTGCGCAAATATCGTGCGAGATAAAAAGTTGCAATGACCGCTATTGTATTCTCTAGGGTCTTTGCTAAAAAAACATATATAATATTTTGGGGTTCTATGTAATTTTCTAGCAAATAAATGATGATTTTTACATGTAGGAGAGAAATGTCAGAATTGGCATGGGTGCTCCAGAATGCCTGAAGGTGCTCCCCTGCATGTTGGGCCTCTGTATGTGGCCACGCTGTGTAAAAGTCTCACACATGTGGTATCGCCATACTCAGGAGTAATAGCAGAATGTGTTTTGGGGTGTAATTTGTGGTATGCATATGCTGTGTGTGAGAAATAACCTGCTAATATGGCAATTTTGTGAAAAAAAAAAAAAAGAAAAAAAAAAAAAACTTGATTTTGCAAAGAATTGTGGGAAAAAATGACAACTTCAAAAAACTCACCATGCATCTTTCTAAATACCTTGGAATGTCTTCTTTCCAAAAAGGGGTCATTTGGGGGGTATTTGTACTTTTCTGGCATGTTAGGGTCTCAAGAAATGAGATAGGCCGTCAGTACTTCAGGTGTGATCAATTTTCAGATATTGGCACCATAGCTTGTGGACACTATAACTTTCACAAAGACCAAATAATATACACTAATTTGGGTTATTTTTACCAAAGATATGTAGCGGTATAAATTTAGGTCAAAATATATGAAGAAAAATTACTAATTTTCAAAATTTTATAACAGAAACGAAGAAAAATTAATTTTTTTACAGATTTTTCGGTCTTTTTTCTTTTATAGCGCAAAAAATAAAGAACCCAGCGGTGATTAAATACCACCAAAAGAAAGCTCTATTTGTGTGAAAAAAAGGACAAAAAATTCATATAGATACAGTGTTGCATGACTGAGTAATTGTCATTCAAAATGTGAGAGCGCCAAAAGCTGAAAATTGGTCTGGTTATTAAGGGGGTTTAAGTGCCCAGTGGTCAAGTGGTTAAATAGCAATTTGTAGAGCCCGCATAGGTGAATGAAGGCAGGTTTTAAATACTTAAGGACGTGAGCCTCAACAGTTTCGCGGCAAAGCCGATTCCTCAGGAGGCGTCCAAGTAAAAAATCTACAAAGTAAGACAGTCAAAATTACATATATATATATATAATGGTGAGAGGTAATACAAGGTATGTAGCATGATATTGGAGTAATTAATGATATTTTTTTGTTTCAAAGATTTTATTAAAGATCATAAAGTCTTTACAGCATTTGTGTTACAATAAACAGTTAACATTGAACATGAGATTGCTAAAGTAAACTATTTTTTCCTTAAGAGGATTCCCGGCCATGCTTGGAGATAACAAACTTGTTTACCCAGGTAATAAAGGGGTGTGTACCCCACAAGTATCCTTAGATAGGTCAGAGTTGCCCTAAAACTGAGACTCCATTGGAGGTGTGTTCTGCGTTCCGTGATAGTTTTTGTGTGTAGTAGAAAGTTGGTGTGCAATTTATGGAAGGACTCTATTAGCGGAGTGTATTTATCATTTAATGTGTAAGGGACCGATTGTTATTCGTGTTTGATAAGTTCGTTTGTTTCTAGGTAGTAATTCATGAGTTGAATAATTAATTGGTATGTGACGTGGGCGTCCTATATGCTTACCAGGATGTCAACATATCTGGCATGGGAAAAGGAGAGGGTTAAGAGGAAAGGGTAGAAGGTAGGAAAGTAGGCAAAGGGGTCAGCAGGGATGAAGGTGGACCGGGAGGATGGGGAAGGTGGGGTGGGGGAATCTCTGACTTCCCTTTGTAAATGTAATATGGTTAATATATATTCTAGTCACTGAGGTGCTTTTAAAAGGGGATGAGTCATCATCAGGGTAGGAAGTTAAGCTGTATATATTTGGTTTGTGTGTGGGCAATATGACTGTCATCCTTGGTCCTTACGTAGGGGAATTCAGGATGGTCTTGTATTCCGGCAGAGTCTGGAAATGGGTCCAGCATGCCCATTTGCGGCTAAATTTTGTCGGTGTGTCTCTTGCGATATGTATTAATTTTTCCATCTCTGCTACTCTGTTTATTCTGACGAACCATTCTTTCAGAGTGGGTATCTTGTTTGATTTCCAATGTATTGGGATGCATTGTTTTGCTGCATTTATCAAGTGCATCATTAGTGATTTGTGGTAGGTATTGTGTGGTAATGAGGAAAGGTGTAGGAGAAATTGGGCAGGGGTGAAATCTGGGTTGTAGGTGGTGACCTGCTCAATTATTCTACGAACCTCAGACCAAAAGGCTTGTAGTGGGGCACAAGACCACCAAATATGGAGTAGCGTGCCCTTGCACCTCCAACACGTTTCAGGGATGTCAGCTTTAAATTTATGTAACAATGCTGGGGTATGGTACCATCTCGATTGGATTTTGAACCCATTCTCTTGAGTGGAGACATTGGTTGAGCCTTTGTGTATGTTTGAGTATATTCGCTCCCAGTTCTCTTCCGAGATTTGTATGGTTAAGTCCTTTTCCCATTTCCTACAGTATTGACTGTCATTAGCTTTAAGGTCAGCGAAGAGAAGGTTGTGTATTTGAGAGATAAGGTGTGTTTGTTGTGTTGTTTTGGTGCATAGTGTTTCGAAGGGAGTGAGCTGTCTAGAACATTGACCTTTTTTGTCTAGGATTTGGAGGTAATGGGCTATCATTATGAATGTCCAGCTTGGGATAGGTGTCTGTTCGAAACGTGCTGCGATTTGCGTTGCGGTGAGTAGTTTGCCTTGTTGGAGGAATTGGTGGACTCTGATTTGTCCCTGTGGTAGATTATCAGTTAGAAATTGATGGGGGCGTGGCCTGGAGCCGATCCAAGATGGACGTGTGAGACAAGAGCTCCCGCTCCACGAGGTCCTTCTTCATCAGCTTTTCACAGCTAAACAACGCTTCCTCTTCCACAAAGCGAGTATGTCAGCGACCCGATCCCGCTCTCCGAGGACTCAGTTAAGTGCCCAGATCCCCGAGATCTTTCGCTCCAGGCCCAGGGACAGAGTACAGGCCTCACAATCCACCCACACTCGCACTTCCCGTTCCCCCAGCGGCAGCCCGCACCGCACCGGAGCTCACATGGCGGCCGCAATAGACTCCTCACATGGTCCCCTAATGACCGCTCCCGCTCCTGCTCTTACAATAAACGACCTACGCAGTGTAGCTGCTGATATTAAAAGCACTCTGCAGGCAGCCATCTCAGACCTGAAAGCTGATATGCAGGCCATAGCATTGAGAGTGGATGACATAGAATCCACACAGGCCCGCCATGATGCCTCTCTCTGCCAAGTACAGCAGGTCACAGAATCGCACGCCATTCACCTCAGGGAGATTAACCGCCACATGGAAGATCTTGACAATAGGGGGAGAAGATGCAATCTGAGAGTGAGGGGTGTCTCTGAAGCTATAGACCCCAATCTCCTCTCACAAACAGTAACAGACATCTTTAATAATCTCCTAGAAAGGCCTCCTGGGACTCAGATTTCATTTGAACGCATTCACAGAGCTTTGCGCCCAAAAGGAAGAGACACAGACCCACCCAGAGACATAGTCTGCTGTCTTTCTGAGTTCCCCATGAAAGAAGAAATCCTCCGTAAAGCCAGGGGACGTAACCAAATTCTTTTTCAGGGCGCGGAAATTAAAATATATCAGGATCTTTCTAACATCACACTCCAACGCAGAAGGGAACTAAAACCTCTATTAGAAACACTGAGAGCCAGATCAATCCTATACCGCTGGAAATTCCCATTCTGTCTGTCTGCGACTCATCAGGGTCGCACAGCAAATCTCAGAATCCCAGAAGATCTAGATCATTTTTTCAGTACCTTAGACATCCCATTTGTTGCGGTCCCAGATTGGTATAGTGACTTTCGCCTACCTCCCCTGAACAGAACCTCATCCATGGAAGGAATAGATGAAGCGGGCAATTTCACTTTGAGTCGCCGCCGCCCACACCATCTCCATTCCCGTACCAATGCGAGGTCCTCAGAAACACCCAGAAACGGCAGCCCAACTGCTTCACCAGTCCACCGCAGGGCACGTCTAACCTAACCAGGGAGACACTAGAAGATCACATTCGTTACACCACATTTTGTGATACCAAAGATACCCCTCACTAACCTGAGACTTGATGTTCGCAACAGTTTACTATACTTCTTCCTTCACCTTTTTTCACCTTTTTTCACCGGACAAAACGCTGCTTTCACACTTCTACCAGTTGGAGAGAACAACCGAAACGTCACTGACTATCACTTTCACAGCGTAAAATTATACCCTGGATAATCAGTAAATGTTTTCACAACCGGGAAAAGAATTTCAGTACCCTTAGTTCTTCATGACTTCACCTAACACACAGAACTGCAACCACGCAAGTCTTTCTCAAGACACATGATTAGCAACGAGACAAGCCACCAAGCTCTAAGCCAAACAGACACAGGAAACATAGTCAGAAGCCATATACCCAGAAGACAACAGGAAAGCAGACAACGAACTTATTTACCTCATTAAAAACCAGTTATGCATATACCTCGATATCACCCTCTTCCTCTTCTCCCCTATCCTTCCCCCCTCCCTCCCTAATCCCCCCCCCCTTCCCACATACCTTTCTCACACTCCCTCCTGGTCATCCCTTACCCCCCCCCCTCCCTCACCAATAGAAAATGATAGCATAATAGAGGTATAAGATAACTATAGTTTACTGTTTTTGGATTTATCTTTCTTCTTCTTTTTTATTGTTTGGTTTTACAGGTAATACTTACTAGGTAATATCTTAAGGATACGCTGAAGTTCGTATAGGGCATACTCAGAGAGGGCTGCGAAAAGGTAATGACTCCACTTCTTCTCGAATCCAGAGAACACTACCTTTTCATGGTAGTGACAAATCTCTCACTTAACACCTCCCCTATAGGATGGTTTTAATGTATAACACATAGGCGTTATCATTATTCTGGGAAAACATCCCATTCAGATGGGCCTAATCCTTTGCGCATCCCTCTCAGACAATACAGAGGAGGAATAAAGGGTCCCTCTCTGTAGTACTATCTACTTCAGTAACGCCACAGTTGCACTGATTTAAAAAGTTATAACGGTTACAGTTTTATATTCAAACCAGGTTCTACTCTATGATATGTCCGGTGGTCTTAAATCCACAAACCCTTATGCTATCAAGGTCAAAATTCTTAAAAGATTGAAATGTGTTTTTTTTTTTTTTTCTCTCTCTAACACACTTTAACGAACATCTAGCCTTAAAAACAGATTTGATCACTTATGTCTTGGTATGCTTATCCTTCCTCTCCATGCTCAGACGCACTACATCAGTCACCGGACAGATCCCCCCCTTTAGGAACCCCCCGAAACCTCAACCATGTCCCATACATGGACGAATTAATCATCTACTGGAAACTCAGAGGACCAGAGATGTAGAGTAATTACCTACTCTTATTTAATAGTTCCGCCTGGTCCCCTGATCATTAACAGGATGCACCTAAAAGTACTAGTTCACTGACCTCGTGGAGGCGTTCACCTTGTTTTACTAGTTGAACGACTCCTACCACTTCTCCACACAGCGGTCCAGGTTACGACCGTTGACACAGGCCGGTTCACCCCCTTAATACTTCTAGTGGACGTGTTATTACACCTCCACTTCCGGCTACTCATCCCCCTATTCACCTCCTCTCTCTATCCCTTCTACTCCTCCCATCCCCCTCCCCCCCCACCCCTCTTTCCTCTAACCTTTTTTTTTTTTCCCTCCCTTTCTCTTCTTGATCCTCTCCGGCTTCACACTCCCAGAGGCTTCCTCATCAACTCACAACTGCACATCCCCCATCATAATGACACTGCCAAAATCCAAAACGGCCGACATATCTTTGAAGCTTCTTTCACTTAACGCAAAAGGACTCAACACACCAGAAAAACGCTCCCAAGTACTGACCGACATGAGAGTAATGAAGGCAGACATAATATACCTGCAGGAGACCCACTTCCGCACCAACGCCATCCCCAAATTTTCTAACCACTTCTTTCCACATAGTTTTCACTCCACCTCTTCGATTTCCAAATCCAAAGGGGTCTCCATTCTTCTATCCAAAAATGTCCCAATAAAAATAACAGATTCCCTAATAGACGATCAGGGTAGATACATATTCCTAAAAGGCACCTTTAGAAACACCCCAATCACACTTGCAAATATTTATAGCCCTAATTCGGCCCAGATACCTTTTTTTCGCAAAATTTCCCAACTTCTAACTACTTTCCAAACAGGAATACTGATCCTAGGGGGCGACTTCAACGTCCCGCTCGACCCTCTACTAGACACCTCATCAGGCACATCTCACTTGCCCTACAAAGCGATCAAACAAATTAGAAGGAGCCTCCAAGAGCTACAACTTCACGACACCTGGCGCACCCTTCACCCAAAAGAAAAAGATTATACCTTTTACTCTGCCCCACACAATAAATACTCCCGTTTAGATTACTTCTTTCTCACACAACAAGATCTACCAATACTAAAAACTACCTCCATTGAACCAATGACACTATCCGATCACCACCCCATCTCACTCACTCTTAGCTTCTCGGAAAAGACCACCTACACTCCTATTTGGAGACTAGATCCATCTATCCTGACAGACAAAACAAAAGAAACGGAAATTCGCACATGCCTAATCAACTACTTTAAAGAAAACGACACCCCAGACACCACCAAAATAACACAATGGGCAGCACATAAATGTGTCATTAGGGGGAAATTGATCTCCATGACAGCAGCAATAAAGAAAGAAAAGAAAAAGACACTGTCTGACCTCTTTTCCAAACTTAAACTTCTAGAAGCTTCTCATAAAAAGAATTTAGCACAGAGAACCCACCTAGACTTAATAGAAACACGCACACAAATACAAGAAGAGCTGGGTTTCAAACTTAAGAAAAAATTCACACTATCTCAGAAACTCTTCTATGAGTTTGGAAACAAATGTAGCCACCTGCTTGCTCAGTCCCTCCGCACAAAAAGAACAAACAATACAGTACATAGACTATGCTCACAGACAGGAACTGCAATCACAAAAAACCACGACATAGCGAAAGAGTTCGAAAACTATTACACTTCCCTATACTCCTTAACCACAACAAATTCTGCATCAACACACCTGCCCAACAGACATGACGAAATAAAAACCTTTTTAAAACAATTCTCCCCAGGAAAAATTTCAGAAGAAATTTCGACATCCTTAGAATCTCCAATCTCCACAATAGAATGGGAAAAAGCTATTAAACAGTTGAAACAAGGCAAGAGCCCAGGCCCAGACGGCATTTCTACTACTACTACAAGACATTTACAGAGACGCTTAGAGATCCCTTTCTTAACGCGTTTAACACACTCTCCCCCTCCAACCCGCTCTCCAAAGAAATGCTAGAGGCCCATATTGCAGTCATCCACAAAGAAGGCAAAGATCCCACAAATACAGGAAATTACAGGCCAATCTCGCTACTTAACGTAGACGTTAAAATATTTTCTAAAATATTAGCAAATAGACTAACCCCCCTTCTACCATCCCTAGTGTCCACAGATCAAACAGGTTTTGTAATAGGTAGAGAAGCCAGAGACAACACAATCAAAGCGATTAATCTACATCATATTATCACTCATACCAACCAGAGAGGATTTTTCCTCTCATTAGATGCAGAGAAGGCATTCGACAGAGTGGCATGGGACTACATGACAGCAGCGTTGCAAGCCATAGGAATTGGTCCTTACTTTTCGGAACTGATCCTGTCCCTTTATTCGAACCCTATGGCTAGAGTAAGGGTCAACAACACTCTGTCGAATGCCTTCCATATACGTAACGGGACAAGACAGGGATGCCCCCTGTCCCCTATTCTATTTGTTCTCACACTCGAATCATTCCTTCGAAAACTGAAATTAAATCCAGACATTCATGGTATAACCACTCCCCATAAGGAATACAAATATGCTGCCTTTGCAGATGATGTATTACTGTTCCTATCACAGCCCCTGATTACCCTACCAGTCCTACTGTCCGAATTCAAACAATTTCAAGAGCTATCCAATCTCAAAATAAATTTTACAAAATCCTTCGCACTCAATATTTCCCTCCCCCACAAGCTAGTAGACCAATGCAAAAAAAACTTCCCCTTTCACTGGGAAAAAGAAGCGATAACCTACCTAGGAATACAACTTCCCTCCAAACTTTCTGACCTATACATAAAGAATTATATACCCATTTTAAACAAGCTAATTGCAGACTTTAAAAACTGGAACAACCCATCTTTCTCGTGGTTTGGTAGAGCCGCGATACCAAAAATGAATGCCCTACCGAGGTTGCTATACATCCTTCAAACAATTCCCATCTCAATCCCTCAAACATTTTTCAAAACATATCAATCAGCAAGCTCCAGATTCCTATGGGGACCTCAGAAACCCAGAATCAGCTTTCAACAACTCACCAAGCCAAAACACCTAGGAGGCATAGGGCTTCCGAATATTCTTAACTACTATAAGGCTACCCATCTGACTAGAATAGTGGATTGGAATAACCACTCAAGTCATAAGGATTGGGTCACCTTAGAAGCATCCCTCACAACACTACCGTTATCCTCTTCACCATGGTTAAATCCACAACACATACCTGTGACTCTACTTTCGCACCCCTTAATAGGACCTACTCTTAAATGTTTTCAGAAAGTTAGCTACCAAATGAAGATATCCTCTACACCAGGTCCACTAACCCCTATAAAACTCAACCCAGATTTCCCTCCTGGAATGCATAAACACTTCCTATCCGAGAACTTTCCACAAGATAGCATAAAAGCACATCAATTCTTCCATCAAGGGAAAATTCTCACTCCCTCTCAAATCTCTACTCAGACAGGATACCTACCAATTTCCCCCTGGACATACATTCTAATTGCTCATTTCCTACAATCAAAAGACAAACAAGCTACTTGCTCAAGACCACTTACCCCCTTTGAGACGTTATGTAATCAAAATAGTACACAGCCTCATCTAATTTCCATAACTCACAATCTACTCTTCACTAACATGCAGACTAGCCAGAACAGTGCCTGTCAAAAATGGGAAAAAGACCTCTCTATCTCACTCTCAGAAACACAATGGGAACAAGCTTTTCTCAACATACATAAAGGATCGAGAAACGTGACCACACAAGAAAATGGATTCAAAATTTTCTCACGGTGGTATCGTACCCCCTCCTTACTAAACAAAATTTACCCTGCTACATCAGCGAAATGCTGGAGATGTCAGTTAGAAGAGGGTACACTACTCCATATTTGGTGGTCTTGCCCCTTGATACAAACCTTCTGGAAGGAGATACATAGAATCACTTCACAAATCACAACATATGATCTCGAACTGTCCCCAGCCCAGTTCCTACTTCATATATCCCCGCTACCACATAAAACATACCACAAGTCGTTGGCAATGCATATGATAAACGCAGCGAAACAATGCATACCTATACATTGGAATTCCTCAAATACACCCACCCTAAGAGAATGGTTCACTAGAATCCGTAAAATTTCAGAAATGGAAGAACTAATTCATATAGCACAGGAAAACCCTACTAAATTCACCCAAAAATGGAGTTGCTGGCTCCACTTCCAATCGTCCTCTGACTATAATACATTAAATAACCCTTCGAAATAATACACACGGCCACTCACCGTAATAAATGCTACATGGTCACACTTTTCTACCCAATCCTCCAAAACAGTTTTGCTATTACCCGAAATAATAACCGTGATGAAATATACATCACCCTAACAATCTTTTAAAATACACTATCACACCTCGGGACAGAAGCCGGAGAGGATCTAGGATCTAGGATCTAGAACACGTCATCCTCTCCCCCCTCTCCTCCCTTACCGTATCTAGACCCTTTCACCCTCTGCCCTTACCTCCTCTCCCATACCTTACTTTGTCTCCCCTCCCCCATATCATACATTTTTTAATCATATTACCCTAGAGATATCTAACTAAGATTGTGATATTGGTATTCACTGTTTGCATATATCACAATAAGAAATGACTAGATAGCATGAAACTTAGGGGATGTCAACCCTCTCCTCCGGACACAGTTTGAACCCAACTGGGGTGTTCGGGGCTGAGGGAAGACATCCTGAACTTCCCCCGCTTTTTCTACATAGATATCTCACAGTTTAAACTTATTACAACAGTACAAGCCTTATTTTGTCATACCTGTTTTTTTTTTGTATAAGGAATCCTGAAAGAATGTATTTCACTGTATGACAAGAAGTACTACATATATCTGTAAACTGCAAAAATTTAATAAAAACAGTTTGGAAAAAAAAAAAAAAAAAAGAAATTGATGGTGCATACCTTGTGGGAAGTCCGGATTCAGCTTTATAGGAGTCAGTGGACTGGGGGTGGAGGAGATCGGGGTAGCCTTACATATCGCCTGAAAACAGCGCAAGGTGGGACCAATCGTCGGGTAAGCTTGGGTATCTTGTGGGATTTGCTTGGGGGAAATCCAAGGAAGGGAGTTCAGATCTAATTTCGTGAAGGAAGCTTCTAGGGAAACCCAATCTTTTTGATGGGTATAAACGTTCCAGTCCACTATCCTGGCTAGATGGGTGGCTGCATGGTAATTGAGGATGTTCGGAAGGCCTATTCCTCCCAGGTTTTTCGGGCGGGAGAGCATGTTGTGACTGATTCTGTGTCTATGTTTGCCCCACAAGAAGTTGGAGCTGATCTGCCTATATGTTTTGAAGAACAGGGGGGGGATCTGTATAGGGATCGTCTGTAGGAGGTATAATATTTGGGGGAGAGCGTTCATCTTCAGGATAGCTGCTCTGCCGAACCATGAAAATGTCGGTTTGTTCCATGTTTCGAGATCAGAGGATAGTCTGTTTAGTAGGGGAGGAAAATTTCTGGCATATAAGTCCAAGAGTGTGTTTGGAATCTGAATGCCTAAGTATGATATCGAATCTTGTTTCCATTGGAACGGAAAGTTATGCTTGCATTGGTTCACCAGACTTTGGGTTAGGGGTATGTTAAGTGCAAAAGATTTAGAGAAATTGATCTTCAGATTAGATAGGGTTTGGAAGAGCTTAAATTCAGCTAGTAATATTGGTAAAGTGGTTAGTGGTTGTGTGAGGAACAATAATATATCATCTGCGTATGCCGCATATTTGTATTCCTTTACAGGAGATTTAATTCCCTTTATGTATGGGTTATGTGTAATTTTTCGTAGGAAGGGTTCGAGGGTTAATACAAATAAGATGGGTGATAGTGGGCATCCCTGTCTTGTTCCATTGCGGATGGGAAAGGCGTTCAACAGAGTACCATTGACCCTCACTTTAGCAGAGGGATTGATGTATAACGACATGATTAGTCCAATCATTTGGGGACCAAGTCCTATGGCTTGTAGGACTGCTGTCATGTAATCCCATGATACTCTGTCGAACGCCTTTTCGGCGTCGAGTGACAGGAAGAAACCTTTTTGCTTGGTATGGGTGATCAAGTAGTGCAGGTTAATCGCTTTGATCGTGTTGTCTTTGGCTTCACAGCCAGGGATGAAACCTACTTGGTCATGGGATATGATTGAGGGCAGAGGGTTAGTAGTCTGTTGGCTAATATTTTTGAAAATATTTTTATGTCTACATTTAACAATGAAATTGGTCTGTAATTGCTTGTGAGGGAAGGGTCTTTGCCTTCTTTGGGAATAACTGCTATATGAGCTTCTAGCATTCCGCCTGTAAGGGGATTTGTGGGAGAAAGAGAGTTAAAGGTCGTAAGGAAAGGAGTTTGGAGGGTGTCGGAAAATGTCTTGTAGTAAACCGCTGGGAGGCCATCTGGGCCTGGGCTTTTGCCAGGTTTGAGCTGACTGATTGCCTGTGCCCATTCCGTGGGCGAGATTGGTGCATCAAGAGTTGCCGCAACCTCTGAAGCTATTTTCTGGGGGGCATATTGATCTAGAAATGATTTAATGTTTTGGGCTCTCAGTGAAGCTGGGGTGTGGGTGGGTTCAGATGCGCGTAAATGATAGAGGGAGGAATAATATTTAGCGAATTCTTGTGCTATGTCATCATTGTATGTGAGGGCTTTTCCGGAAGTGGATTGTATTTGGTGGATCGTATTATTGGCTTTTTGTTTGCGTAGGGCTCGTGCGAGGAATCGCCCGCTCTTGTTACCAAACTCGTAGAATAGTTTGTGTGAGAGAATGAATTTTTTTCTGAGAGTGAGGTGTAGTTCTTCTTTGATAAGTGTGCGGATCTCCATGAGTTCCGTATGAGTTTGTTGTGCTAGAGTTTGTTTATGCAAAGCCTCGAGTTTCTTCAGTTTCATGAATAGGTTGGATAGATTAGTTTTCTTGGCTTTTTTAATAGAAGCTGTGAGGGAGATCAGTTTCCCTCTTATGACACATTTGTGCGCCTCCCATTGTGTCAGGGGGGTCGTGTCCGGGGTGTTGTTTTCTACGAAATAGTTTTTTAGGCATGAATGTATTTCTTCTACCTGAAGTTCGTCCGTTAGAAGTGTGTGGTCTAGTTTCCAAATGTAGGATCTGCGGGGGGTGTCTGGAAAAGTGAGCGATATACAGATAGGATGATGGTCTGAGAGTGTCATGGGTTCTATGGTCGCTGTTGTTAGGGTCGGAAGGTCCTGTTGTGAGAGAAACAAATAGTCAATGCGAGAATATTTGTTGTGAGGGGCAGAGAAGAAGGTGTAGTCTTTGTCTTTTGGGTAGAGGGTACGCCAGGCGTCATGTAATGACAATTCCTGTAGGCAGTTTTTGATCTGCTTTAGGGCTCTGTATGGTAGATGGGATTTTCCTGTAGAAGTGTCTACTAACGGGTCTAAGGGGACATTAAAGTCTCCCCCTAAGATCAAAAGGCCTTCTTGGAAGGTTGTCAATTCCCTTGTCACTGTACGGAAGAAGGGTTCTTGGGAAGTGTTGGGGCTGTAGATGTTTGCTAGGGTAATTGGCTTTTTTTTTAAAGTGCCTTTAAGGAAGATAAATCTACCCTGTTCGTCTGTCAAGGTGTCCGTTATTTGTAGGGGTACTTTTTTGGAAAGAAGTATAGAGACCCCTTTCGTCTTTGAATTTGGTGAGGTAGCATGATAGCAATGGGGGAAGAAATGGTTCGTCAGTTTAGGGGTATTTGTGCTACTAAAGTGAGTCTCCTGTATATATATCACGTCTGCCTTCGCACTACGCATATACGCGAGCAGCTGCGATCACTTTTCAGGGATGTTTAAACCTTTCGCGTTGGTAGAAATGACTTTCAGCGAAGTAGGTGTGGGTAATGCTTGACGAGAGGCCATTGTTGTCTACATAGAACGTGAGTACCAGAATTTGTGGCTTTCCCAAAGGGAAGTCAGAGATTGGGAGGTAGTTGTGAAGAGGGTGGGGGTGGAAGGGTAATTCAATGAAGAGGAGAGGTGTTGTATGGGAGGAGGAGTAGAGAAGTGGGGTAGGGAAGAGGGGGGTGTGCAAGAGGGTGATGCGAGGGAGAATACAAAGGGATAACCGGTTGTGTGGGATTGCCTGCAAACCCACTTATCAAGTTTGTGGGGTACCGGTATGGATCAGCGGAATCTACTTGAGTCCGCTGGTTGCGGGAGTGGAAGGTGACGTTCAACAGAAGGTGGAAGTTCTGTGTCCCAAGGAGGTCATAAAAAGCTCATAATGAAGTTTCTTGATTAGTGTGCCAGGGTTCTGCTATTTATGATATACGAACCTAACTGTGAACCCGTCTAATAGATAGTGTATTTTCTGACTATGGTGATGTGCTATATACTCGTAGTAGGGAAGTGGAAGATCTGTATGTTGTGAAGGGTGTCCTGAGTCTTACGTTTCTATATTGCGCTGGTGTAGAATGTTTTTTTAGAAAAATTGTCTGTTCTTTGTGTAGGTACTATATGGCTGTGGAATGGTATAGAAGACAGCTTGCAACTTGTGTGAGATGTTGCGAAACAAACGGATGTCTAAACCACTACTATAATTTACACTTGGAAGAATAAAAAGGCGTGGAGGATGATCCGTGGATCAGTAGTTTTCATGACCCAGGTTAAACAATAACCAAATATTGTAGTGAACTAACATATTTAACTTTAGTCTTAATAAGCTGAACTTAGTAACCGATTAACAATTATATTCGTACCTGCAAAAGTAAAGGTAAGTCCTCAATATTCTCTCTCTGGTGCCGATGGGGACGTGCTCTGTGGTATTCTGGGGGGTTTTTTTTGTCCTCCATTAAATGGGGTAGGTGAGAAACATTAAGATCTGAGTGGTAGGCACAACTTGTTCCACTGGGTAGTATGTGTGTGTATATGTGTATTATGTTGACGTTGTTCGCTTACCTGAGCACGTCCCTATCGGCTTCCAGACAGTCATGCGCATTCCGAAGGTCCTAAGGTTGAAATGATATAAGTTTTAAAAATCGTGAAGGGAGGAAGAGTTATGGCTGAAAACAACACAAGAAGAGAGAAAAAAAAAAAGAAAAAATAAGCTTTGTGTAAGTGCCTCAACGTAAATAATGTTAGGTTGATAGCGCTGAGATTGAGTATTAAAAGGCAGAGGCAAGTAGAGGGAGCATTTTAGATGTTTCTGAAAAGAGAGAAAGTAGGGAGGGTTCCCCAAAATAAGGGGAAGAGTGAGGGGAAAGAAGGAAGGGTATAGAGGGGGAGAGAAGGAGTCATAGATACATATATAGTTACTGCATGTGTCCTTAATATAATTTCAATCCAGTTCTCTTGGTCCTTCTTCTGCAGCGGTTATGTGTGCTGGATGGCGGTAGGCTCTGCTGGGTGTTGAGGATGATCCGACTTGTTAGTTCAGCTTAAGGAGAGGTTTGCTTTCAAGCCAGCCGGAGCAGGCGGATAGAGTATCTGGAAGCAGGCATTAGATTTTGTCTCTTTAGAAAAATAACAGGTGTATTGTAGATCTAAAGGAAGGGGTGTTATCCTCTTCGTCGTTATGGAGTTGTCCTCAGCTGGGGGTAGTGTCATATTCTCCCCTTGGCATATTATCGTGAGGTGATGGAAATATGAGTGGATTATTTTCCGTCGGCAGAGTAAATAGACTGTCTGGGTTAAGGGTGGAGTGCCAGAGAGTTTAGCAATATGTTGTCTTGTCCTTTGCAGGTAACTGTGATCCTATAACGAAGATGAGTGCTGATCAAGGCAATTTTAGATCAACATCCTGAGGAAAAGAGGGTGAAGGCATTGTCTTTCCTTTAGATGATCCGGGCCCTGCGATGAGCAGGGGATGCCGTGGGACTACTGTTCCGTGGCATGTTTGGGTCTCGTAGTGGAGAATGGGGAGGCGCTTGATGGTGTCGGCGACGACCAAGATGGAAGTTGCCTGCTTCTGCGATGCCATCCATCGAAGTAGCTCTGTGCATCTGCGGTAAACGAAAGTCGCTATACCAGTCTGGCAGTGCAATTGTTGGGATGTCTAGGGTGGAACAGAAATGTTCCAGATCTTCTGGAACTCTAAGAAGTGCAGTGCGGCCTTGATGCGTTGCTGAAAGGCCAAAATTAAATTTCCATCCAATATACGATCGATCTGGCTCTTAAAGTGTCCAGCAGAGGTCTTAACTCACGTCTCCTTTGCAGGGTGATGTTGGAGAGATCTTGGTATATTTTGATGTTCGATCTCTGGTGAATTATTTGATTGCGAGACCTGGATGCCCTCAAAATTTCTTCTTTGAGGGAGAAGTCTATAAGGCAGCATACAATGTCCCTTGGGGGATCTGTGTCTCTCCCTCTCGGTCTTAATGCTCTATGAATACGCTCAAATGCGACCAGAGCATCTTGGGGTCTGTCTAATAGCTAATTGAAAATGGTGGTAACTGTTTGAGATAGTTGATGTGGGTCAATCGATTCTGGTAATCCTCTCAGGCGGAGGTTGCGGCGTCTCCCGCGATTGTCAAGGTCCTCCATGTGACGATTGATATCTCTTAGGTGTACCGCATGAGACTCTGTGAGCTGTTGCACGTGGCAAAGGGAAGCTTCATGGCGCGCCTGGGTTGTTTCTACCTCCTCCACTCTGAGAGAGATAGATTGCAGGTCAGACCTCATGTCTGAAATAGCTGCCATCAGTGTATTTTTGATGTCAGCAGCTACACTGTGAAGATCTTCCAGGTTGACTGCGGGTGAATGTCTCTGCTCCGACCCCGCGCCTGACTGACTCAGAGTTCCAGAGCTGATGGGGCTAGCGCTCTGGGGTCGCGTCTTACTCGAGGCGGCTGGATGAGCGGCCTGCATGGCGCCTCTGGGCCGGGATCGGAAGATCTCAGGAATGTGCCCTTCTCGTGTGTGATCTTGGTGCCGTGGGGACCGGGATCTTGATGCTGAGGTACTGCGGGCTGTCCTCACCATAGCAGAGTGGTATCAGGTGCCGTTTCGCTAAAGAAGCTAGACCTCATGGACGGGAGCTTCAGAACAACACGTCCATCTTAGAGCAGCTCCAAACCACGCCCCCGTAATTAATCATATTTTATAGACACACTCACCAACCACTGTCCCTTCGGGCTTAGACGGCACTTGTGAGACGCCCACTTCGGGCGTTCCCCGGGGGCGGGCAAGGGTTTTTTTTTTTTTTTGGCAAAATAAGCTATTGTGTAAAAAACATAAAATATAATGAGCGTTGGTGTGGGATATATACTATTGGTGAAGTGACTCCCACTGCGGTGAAGAGGATGAAAAGACAGTGAGGGAAGAGGGGGAAGGAAAGAGACAAAGAAGGGGAAGGGAATAGAAGGAGGAAAGGAGGGTAAGAAAAAGGGGGGGTTGGGCGGGAAGGGGGAAGGGGGGTGGAAGGGGGAAGGGGGGTGGAAGGGGAGGGAGAGGGGAGGGAGGGGGGATTGGGGGGGAGAGAGGAAGCAAGAGAGAGAGGAAGGGGGAAGGGGGGAGGGAAAAGGGGGGGGAAGGGGGGAGAAAGGGGAGTGGGGGAGGGGAGAGAAGGGAAGGGGGAAGTAACCAGGAGGGGTAGGAGAGAAGAATAGGAATATCCCTCCACACTTTGTGAGACTTACAAATAATAGTATAAAAAATGGAGCATAACCCACCAACAATTAGATAAAAAGAATATATTTGTTGTTACTGGCACCCAGGGATAGGAGTTGATTCCCAGCGACCACTTTAGGGAACACTACAGCATAGGTAGGCAGGAGAGGCCCTTGGGATAAAAAGCATGGTATTAGAAGCAGTTGCTAACTGGAGGATGATGCACCCGCAGGGCCCTCCAAAGGAGAGGTCCGCCATGATTGCTGCATCATCTAACCAGAGGGATAGAGGAGGAGAGGCAAAAAGGTCACCGGAGTGGCTAGCCATCTGTAAACACTTACTATGGGTCTGCTGGTCAATCGAGAACATCCAGGTGTCCGCCGTCCAACATACAGGCAGCCATACTGGCTGCCTTATGTACCCCCAACCTGGAAGACGTACGGCGCTGTGTACGTCATACGCCGTCATCGCCGGGTCCGACTCTTCTCTATTGCGCATGCGTGGACAATTTCCGCGCGTGCGCATAGCCCTAACATTGATTACGCTGTATGCGTCATCTCAGGGAAGCAGGGGGAGAGGCCGCCCAGCGAGGGAAGCCAAACCACCGCTGGAAAGCCGCATGCCAGCCACTAGGGGGAGAACGAACTCCTCACGCCGTGGTAGTGGTGGGAGACTGTAATACATGTAAGAACTTTGATGAGTAACAGGTGCATGTCAGGGGAGCAATGCATCCGGCCAGACGAAGAGGAAAATCCAGTTCACCGACACGGATGCTTGCATCCTGACTCAGAATACAGCATGTAGACAATCATTACGTCATCAATGCAGTGATAGAAAAAATGACACGAAAACTTTAAGAGCCAACAATGAAGTATGAAAATATATAATTCAAAAGAAAGAGGGTCTCTTTACATATGAAGTGGGGACCTGTCGCGTCTATCACAATATTCACAGGGCATATGAGTGAAGTCCCTAAAGGGGGAAAAAATGAGGGGGGGGGAGAGGTGGAGAGGTGTGAGGGGAAGGGGGAAGGGGAAGGGGGAAGGGGGGGAGAAAAGAAGGGAACAAAAATGGGGGGGGGGGGAGGGTTAATTTTTGACAAGGTAAAATGTAGCATCAAATAAGAGCTGTTGAAATCGAGAGGGAACCGGAAGGAGAGCAAAGACCAAACAGGGAAACCTGGGGTGCCACTAGTCCACTAAAGAAAATGTTTGTAAGTATGTGCCTCATTGAGGCCAGGGGGCGTGAGAGCATTGAGTCGTTCAATCCAAAACGATTCTCGTTTAAGGATTTGACGACCTTTTTCTTCCCCTCCTCCCCTCCTTCTATTCCCTTCCCCTTCTTTGTCTCTTTCCTCCCCTCTCTTCCCTCACTGTCTTTTCATCCTCTTCACCGCGGTGGGAGTCACTTCACCAATAGTATATATCCCACACCAACGCTCATTATATTTTATGTTTTTTACACAATAGCTTATTTTGCCAAAAAAAAAACCCCTTGCCTGCCCCCGGGGAAACGCCCGAAGTGGGCGTCTCACAAGTGCCGTCTAAGCCCGAAGGGGCAGTGGTTGGTGAGTGTGTCTATAAAATATGATTAATTACTCCAATATCATGCTACATACCTTGTATTACCTCTCACCATTATATATATGTAATTTTGACTGTCTTACTTTGTAGATTTTTTACTTGGACGCCTCCTGAGGAATCGGCTTTGCCGCGAAACTGTCGAGGCTCACGTCCTTAAGTATTTAAAACCTGCCTTCATTCACCTATGCGGGCTCTGCAAATTGCTATTTAAACAAATATTGTGTTGTAACATGTCTTAATTGTACTGTTGTCAATCTGTATTGTATATATAGATTTTTTAGTGTTTATATTTGAATAAACTGGAATTTTACTTATATTGCATGTCTTCATGAGGTACCGCAATAGTCCATACTGTGTACTTATGGTGAGGTAGGACTTAATTGGAGAAGTCCTTGCTACTCCCTCCCCAATCCCCCCTATCAATATGTGCTAAGTATACCTTTATTTTATTTACATAGAGGAGAAAAGAATCGGGACGTCAGAGGACACCAGGGACCCCCAACCTCCTAAAGAAGGGGAAGTCACCACACCACAACCTCAGGATGTGGAGGAAGGAGAGGTTTATGAAGTGGGTGAAATAGTGACCACAACAGGTGAGTGTCTGAGACCACAGCTTCAGGTAATAGATGGATGCCTGCATATTTATAATACATGGTGTGTTGTTTTCTTTTAGGTGATATTGATGTTGTGGAAGAAGAATCTCATTTCACAAGTGCAAGTGCACACGTCCTCATCGGGGAGATCATGGTGTGCAATCAGGATTTACAGAAGATCAAGGAAGACATCAATGATGTTGAAAAAAGACTCAAAAACATCATTGATGTTTTAGGCAGAGTATAAAACACACCAAAATGTTAGAATTTTTTTATTTTTATTAGAACTTTTCTCAAAAATGTTGAAAGCCAAATTTTGAAGATGCACACAGTGTGTCAACATGTGCTATCTGCCATCACAGGCTATCAATGTACGCATTTTGTGGGTGCAAACCCTTCCTCGCACCTCAAGTAGCTGAGAGGAAGGGGTTGTACCCCCGAAACACATCCATTGATCCTCCATGATGGAGATAGCACATGTTGACCTTAGGCATGGGATCAGGAGTGAAATCCCTATTTTGACTCCCAATTTGTGTGCATCTTCAAAATTTGGCTTATACAGGGGTGATATCACCCCATCTGATGAAGGCAATATCAACACAGTTTGGCCATACTAATGTCTGATATTGTCTTCAATTTATAAAAGTTGAACTTTGTACGTTCTTGAGCTGTGTATTGTTTTATGTTTTGAAAAACATGCCTGTTTACCACAAAAAAGGATATTTCTACTGTCCAAAAAAAAAAAAAAAAAAATACCACAAAATATGGTGGTTTGTTCAAAAACCCTTTTCTAAACGCACATGTGAATGTGCACAGAGTAAAAAAATTTCTAATCAACAAAGTGTGGCTTCTTCTTTCAATACTCAATAACATTTTTTTTTTGCTTAAGTTGGTGTTTACAGTGACAATGGGGGTTATTTCCTAAAGGCAAATCCACTTTGCACTAGAAGTGCAGTTTCAGTTTTTGCAGTGTACTTGCAGTGCAAAGTGGATTTTCCTTTAGTAAATAACACCCACAGTGCTTTATAATTTGCATAAATCAGGCCATTATCGTCACTCCAAAAAAATAATTCAGGGTGCTGAAAATGATGAATATTATTATCATTAATGCATTACATACATTAACAACAAAAACAAGGAGTGTGTGTAGCAGAGCCACAACATAAATAATAGTTAGCTGAAGAAGTGATTGTCACCTCATGTATCAAAGAAATTACGTTGGAACTATTGAAGAAAATGGCCAAAAAAACTCATTGGAGAACCTAGGAGACAGCTAAAAAAAACACAAGCAGTAAATCAAAGGAAATATTTTTCATTTTAAAATACAAATTTATTTAAAAAATACATTTATTTAAATATATATAATGTGATGTTAAAGGATAAAACTTACCCTAATATAGTCCTTCTGCAGGACTTGAATGATGGCAGAACAGGTCTCTGGAATAATGATCCCCAGATGCCTGTCGGGAACTTGATGTCCTTCAGAATTCTCCCCATCGTGAAGTACCGCAAGGTGGCGACGAGCCTCTGCTCGGGAGTGATGGCTTGCTGCATGCAGGTGCCCTGCTTCGTAATATAAGGGGACAGCAAAGCCAACAGATGGTGAAAAATGGGGTCCGTCGTCTGGAGGTAATTCCTGAAATCATCAGGATTATTCTCACGGATCTCCCGCAACAAAGGCATATGAGAGAATTGGTCACGCTGGAGCAAACAATTCTTCGTCCATGAACTCCTCCTCGCCCTGTTCATGGACTGGACTTGAACCCCAATACCAAGCCCCTGCACAGCATGAACTGTACGATGAGTACGTACCTGCAACATGGCTTCAAAACGGTCGACTGGTCAGACAGAACTAACAGAACGCACTGAAAATCAAATACGTAATATAAAAATACGCACTGAAAACCAGATACGAACCCACAAGCACAAACTGAAGAGCAGTAACGAACTGAAAAGCACGAGGCTGAAAATCGCAACTCGTCTCTCACCAAACTTCTACTAACACGAGATAAACACAAGATTAGCAGAAGAAGCCCAAAGGGTGGCGCACTGGCTATTGAACTCCCTCTTTATAGTGCCGTCGTACGTGTTATACGTCAGCGCATTCTTGACGATCGGAATTTCCGACATTTGTGCGACCGTGTGTATGCAAGACAAGCTTGAGCCAACATCCATCGGAAATAAATCCCAGGATTTCGTTGGCGGAATGTCCGATCGTGTGTACGCAGCATTACTCTACCTCAGCCAGTGATAGATAGAAGGTGTAATGGAATGGTTACATTTTGGCACAGTGTAATCAGTTAAGACTCTTTCACATTGGCTTTCTAATCAGGTCTGCCTATCCGTTTTTCAGGCGAACTTGATCAGCAGCTCCATGCAGCTCTGCAGACAGGTGGACTTGTGTCCGTTTACACCTGCCTACCTCCAAGTTTATCCAGGTCCGGAGGAAAAATTGAAACGTTTTTGCAGACCTAAACATGACAGATCGAAGGTAGCCTGATGTAAATGGAAAACAAGAACTGAATGGGCAAGGAGGGCAAAAAATTGACATCTGTCCCGTTCGGCTTAGATTCAGCAGGGAATTTGTACACAGATCCTCTACTGATCGATGCAGACCCAGCTCCATGTGAAAGAGCCCTTATATTTATTCATATCTTCAAACTTTAGAATAAAAAATACTCCAAACAACAATTTTGTTCCAATTACCAATGTCTTCTGACTCTTCTTTCAGTCATAAACATGTGTCTCCTCAAACATTAATGAGCTCTGTTTTAATTATATCTAAAGTACTACTCCAATTATATTGGGCTAAAGGTTCCCTGTTATCCATTTTGGATAGTAAAGCAGTCTTATTTGGATTAATTATAACAGAGGTAGGTTCATTTTGAAATAAACCCATGTCATCTAAAATTTATTTTTTCTTTAATTCTTTATTCTTGACTGAGCATAAACACTTTTCATTTATTCAGAACACACCAATTAGCTGTGTTTTTCTGCTGATTTAGTACACTTTCAGACTGACTATAGTTTGAAGAGCAGATTATAAGGTTCAGTACATGAGTACGAGTTTTTATAAAAATTTACGTAATTCAGTGATACTATTAGACCCCTACATATTTATCCAGTTCTGGTAAAATAATATATATTTTTTTTAATTCCAAGTTATAAATAAAGTCTTCCGCTATCCCTTTGTATTAAGTTTAATACCTTTACTTTCATTAAGTTCAATTAAGATTAAATATATTAATAAAAAAGCAAATTAGACTTGGCTGTGGACTCATACAATCCCTCTTTAGATCCCACCGAGTCTTTTGAAAAAAGAGGTTTATACTTACCTGATATGTGCAATGGTGTTGCACAGAGCAGTATCTTATCTCCTCCTCTTGTGTCCCCCACCGGCAGTTTCCTCTTCTCCTCGAGTGTCCTCATAGCAAGCCACTTACTATGGGGACACTTGTGTGGGCATGCTCTTGAGCCAGGCTGTGTGCGTTCATAGACACACACAGCGTGGCTTGGCCCCACCCCCACTCACAGAAGTGAATTGACAGCAGCAGGCTCCAATGGGGGAGAAGAGCTGCTGCTGACCAGACAGTGCTGGATAAAGAGAAAATTCAGGTAGGTGTTTATTGGGGGGCAGAGGGGACTTGCTTTTGAAAGGTTTTTAACCTTACTGCAGGGAATGCATTAGGCCCCTTGCACACTGGCGGACCCTCCAGTCTCCTCTATGGAGTAGCTGGTTTCGACAGACTTGAATCCGTTGACACCCACTGACATCGATCTAATCCTTTTCGCTAAGAACTTTCCCCATCGATCTGGTGGATTGAGTGGCAGTCAGGCATAAACGAATAGGCGGTCCGTTTACATCCAACTGCCCATAGAGAAACGGTCTGTGTCCACTCTGCATAAGCAGAGCAGGCACATACCAAACATCCACCTGCTTAGCGGGGATCAAACAGTGGACATTTTCCCAGCTGAGTAGGGGAACTGCAACGGAGCCTGTCCCATGTGGAAGGAGCCTAAAGGTAAAAAATAGGATTTTTATAATAGCTTACCTGTAAAATCCTTTTCTTTGAAATACATAACGGGACAGAGAGCCATAGTAGTTACTATGTGGGTTATAGGCCACCTTCAGGTGATGGACACTGGCACGCCCTAAGACAAAAAGTGCACTCCCTATATAACCCCTCCCACTACTGGGAGTACCTCAGTTTTGTAGCAAAGCAATACACGTGTATACCAAGAAGGGAGGGACCTCTGTGTCCAGTGATGTACTTCAAATAAAAGGATTTTACAGGTAAGCTGTTAAGAAAATCCTATTTTCTCATTGTACATCACGGGACACAGAGCCATAGTAGTTACTATGCGGGATGTTCCATAGCAATGCCAACTGAAGGGAGGGAGACACAACAAAAGTAGGGCACTAAGAGACTAGAGGACTTATACTGCAGCCTGCAGTACACTGCGCCCAAAAGGTGATTTCCTCATGACCTTTTACATCTACTTGATAGAATCTGGTAAATGTATGGACTGAAGACCAAGTTGCGGCCTTGCAGATCTGAGCCATGGAAGCTTGGTGATGCACTGCCCAAGAAGCAATAACAGCCCTGGTGGAGTGCGCTTTAATATGAAAAGGAGGAATTTTCCTTTTTAAACCATAAGATTGAACAATAACTTGATGAATCCATTTAGAAATAGTAGATTTTGACACTGCCTGTCCTCTTTTAGGACCATCTGGCAATACAAACAAAACATCTGTTTTACGAATCTGAGCGGTCACTTTCAAATAGACCTTGACCGCTCTCACCACATCAAGAGAATGTAGTGACTTTTCTTCCACAGAACAAGGTTCTGGAAAAAATGAAGGCAGAACAATATTCTGGTTTAAATGAAAACCTGACACTACCTTCAGTAGGAAATTAGGAGGAGGCCGCAATACAACCTTATCCGTATGAATAAACAAATATGGCTCTTTACAAGAAAGAGCAGCCAACTCTGATACTCTTCTTGCAGAAAATATGACAACCAAGAAGATTATTTTCCTCGTCAAGAGGACCAAGGGAATATCTCAAAAGGCTGTTTTTGTAAAGCCAACAGGACTAAATTTAAGTCCCAAGTGTTCAAGGGTGACCTAACTGGAGGATTAATCCGCGTTACCCCCTGAATAAAGTTACGAACCAGAGAGTGTGAAGCAAGTGGTCGCTGAAAAAATACTGATAAGGCCGACACCTGGTCCTTGATAGTACCTAAGGCCAGCTTCATTTCTAATCCCATCTGTATGAATTCAAGGATCCTACCTATGACATATTTTCTGCGGTGCCAACCCCTGGATTCACACCAGGAGACATATGCCTTCCAGACTCTATAGTATATGACTCTGAAGGTCGGCTTCCTAGCATTAACCAAAGTAGAAACTACTGAAGCTGACAGCCCATGGTCCTTTAGAGTGTGGGTCTCAATAGCCAAACCGTTAAATTTAGCGTTTGTAAGGTAGGATGGAATACCGGACCTTGCGAGAGAATGTCTGGCCACAGTGGTAGGATCCAAGGGTCCCCTACTGCTATCTTTATGATCTCGGCAAACCAAGATCTCCTGGGCCATGCTGGGGCCACCAGAATCGCCTCCTTCCCTTGCTTGATCCTGCGAAGACGTGGAAGCAGCAGAACAAGAGGGAGTGCATAGATCAGCGAAAACTGATCCAACGGAAAGACCAAGGCATCTGTTCCATATGCCATCGGATCCCTTGTCCTTGATACAAAGTTGCCAATCTTGTTGTTGAACCTGGACGCAAACAGATTCACGTCCGGAACTCCCCATTTTTGACATATTGACAGAAAGATGTCTGGATGAAGGGACCATTCTCCCGGGAACAATTGTTGGCGACTCAAGTAGTCCACCTGCCAATTCTCTATCCCTGGAATGAAAATTGCTGATAGGCAAGGAATGTTGTTTTCTGCCCAAGAAAGAATATGATTCACCTCTTTCTGGGCCACACGACTTCTCGTGCCCCCTTGGTGATTGATATAGGCCACCACTGTGGCATTGTCAGATTGGATTCTGACAGGACAATTCCGTAGTCTGGATGTCCAGGCCTCCAAGGCCAGGTGTACTGTCCGAATCTCTAGAATATTGATGGGCAAGGTCATCTCTGATTTGGACCATTTCCCTTGGACAGACGCTTCTTCCAGGACTGCTCCCCTGCCCAGAAGGCTGGCATCTGTTGTTACAACCTTCCAGGTAACTGGTAGAAAGGATTTCCCTTTTTGAAGATTCTTGGATATCAACCACCAATTGAGGCTCTGACGCACATTGGGGGATAAACGCATTGGGAGGTCCAGAGCTTGGACCTTCTTGTTCCAAGTTGACAGGATACTGTTTTGCAGCAGTCTTGAATGAAACTGCGCATAAGAAACGACCTTGAAAGAAGCCACCATCTTTCCCAACAATTTCAATTTCATCAAGTCGAATAGAAGGATTCTTGTTTTGACCAACTGAATCAGTTCCTTTATGAAACTGATCCTTTCCTGGGGCAAAAACACCCTCTTCTGAGCTGTATCTATGATCAGCCCCAGGTACTTCAATCTCCTTTATGGTTTTAAGGAGGATTTCTCTAGGTTGAGAATCCAACCCTAGGTATTCCAGGTAGCTGACTGCGGTGACCAAAGTTTGGTTTAAGCGGGCTACCAATTGATCTATCAAGAGTAGATCGTCTAAGTAGGCTAGTATCGTTATACCTTGAGCCCTTAGCCTGGCTAAAGGAGGAGCCAGGACCCTTGTAAACACTCGAGGTGCAATAGCTAGACCAAAAGGCAGAGCTACAAACTGGAAATGAAGATTTTCTACCTCGAAGCATAGAAATTTCTGGTGAGCGGGGAAAATCGGCACATGGAGATAAGCATCCTTGATGTCGACTGACATCAGAAGTTCTCCCCCTTGTAGGATGGAGACTACTGATCGGATTGTCTCCATGCGAAAAGAATGGATATTCAAAAAACGATTTCGATCTTTGAGATCTAAAATGGGTCTGACATCCCCGTTTGGTTTTGGAACCGTGAACAGGTTTGAATAAAACCCCAAACCTTGCTCTTCCAATGGGACCACCAATATAGCTCTTTGAGAGAAGAGATGATCCAAAGCTAGAAAGAGAGACTTCTTTTTCACTGGATTTCTGGGAACGTTTGATCTGAGAAAATGTGGAGACAGGAACTCTCGGAACTCTAGTTTGTAACCTAGAGAAATTGAAGAAGCCAACCATCTGTCTTGACATTGTTCCTGCCAGACCTTTGAAAATTGTAGAAGCCTTCCCCGCACTAGAGCGAGCAGGGGCGCACCTTCATAAGGAGCAGGGCTTTTTTTCAGGGGGAACTTGATGGAACTCAGTTCCACCACCTCTGGCTCAGACCCTTTGGTGCCTGCTCACCACAATCACTTGTAAACACAGAAGCATGGTTTCTGTGTTTACAAGTGACAGCTCTGCACTCTGTGTGTAATGCAATCCTGATATTTAATGCCCCTTTAAGACCCTTCTACTGTTTGTGAAATATGACCACACCCACTATTGGATGTGATTTGGAGGGTGTGTGTGGGGGGAGGGGTTTTGAGGGGTCGTGGTTGAGTTCCAGCACCTATTGTTTGAGAAAAAAAGCTCTGATAAGGAGGCTTTAGTATTCTGTTTTGTGGGTTTCTTCCCCCAGGTCCTTTTTTGGCCCTGGGATTGTCCCGAAGTTTACCTCTTGAACCTGACGGTGGAGGCTGTGGTGACTGCCTGGAGGCTGATGCCCTTGGCACTGGAGAAGAAGCACGTTTAAAAGAAAAATGCTCTTAACCGGTAAAAGGGAACTTTTCCCATTAGAAATTCTTTGGATATACTTATCCAGATCGTCTCCAAACAACCGTTCACTATGAAAAGGGAAATTGGCCAAGATCTTTTTGCATGGTGCTTCGTCTGACCAATTTTTCAACCATAGGATTCTACGCACATGTACCAGCCCTAGCATGAGCTGTGAGGCCTGGAGAATAGAATCTTTCATAGCGTCTACTGTAAAACACAATGCTTCTGATATCCCGGCCAACTCCTGGGCCTGTTGATCAGGAATAACTTTGAGCACCTCTATAAACTGGTCCTTTAAGGACTGAGATACTCAGATTGCTGCCAGCGCAGGTTGAACGACTGAACCTGCGAGCGAAATATTGTTTTTAAAAAGGAACTCCAACTTCTTAACTGTTGGATGCTTTAGCATATGAGCATTGTCTACTTGACAAGTCAGGTTTTTATTTACAGAGTATATAGCAGCGTCAATTGCTGGAATTCCCCATTTCTTATAAAACTCTTCCTCCATAGGATAAAGTATTGAAAACTTTTTCAGAGGAAAAAACTGTTTGTCTGGGTGCTCCCACTCAGAATACATTAGCTTCCTTTGCCATGAATGGATAGAAAAAGAATGAACAGATTGAGGAGGCTTTAGTGAACCCAAACCAGAAGTGGGCTCATCGACTGACTGCGTTATTGGTAGTAAAAATATGGAGCGGGACAATTCAGTGAAAGACTGTACAAACAATCTTTCCTGCGAACCTGATACTTCCGTATCAGGTTCTTCGGAAGAGGAGACTTCAGCCTCTTCCTGGTCCTTTGAAAGAGATTCGTACAATTGTTCCTCAGCAAGAGGGTCCTGAGCAATGGACGGGGACCTGTTGCGCTTAGTCCCACTCTGGGATGCAAATAAAGCATCAATTTTTTTTCTCCAAGCTTAAAATGGTTGAAGAAAAAAACCTCATTAGTAATATACACAGGGGCTGCAGTGTTAAGAGCAGCTGCAACACTTGCCTCTCCTGATGGCTCAGTCTGACCAACCATATTACTCTCAGGGGGAGGATGCCATCTTTTTTGTGATGGTTCTAGGCTTCCGTGTGACTGTAGCAGTCCTTTTAGAGCCCTTTGAGGTGTTTTTCACCCCCCTCTTTCCCGTGCGAGCTCCTGATCCTATGGGATCCACAGGGAGGAAGGAGGAATGGCGAGGGGGGATCTGGAAGCCACCTTGCGGCATGCTGTTCACGACGTTTTTTGTGTTTTTTAATTTTTGTGGCGCTCTTTCCCCGAGAAGAGGGGAAGAAAAAAAACACACAGGGGGCATCTGGTGGGGAGAGGGAACCCCCCAGACTTACCGGAGGTCTACTGGTTGGCCGGGGGAAGAAGAAACTGCTGCTTCCTAGACACAACGTTGGCTTTCTGATAAGCATAAGTGCTCAATACAGCCCCCAGTGGTGACACATAGGCATGACAGCACTTACTAAATTTAAAGGAGACAATCATAAGAACATTTTTAAAAATTTCTTAGAAAACTCCACTTACCTTTCCCGCCGCAGGGTTTTCTGTGGTTAACAGACCCAATCTTCACCCTTCGCGGTGGGTTCCGTTACACCTTCAGGAGCTGGGGATCCTCGAGGAAACCCACAATCCTGGACCTGTAATAGCACCACCGCAGTAAAAATGGCCTTAAAACCAAAAGGTACTTGGTCCCGGGGTCCAGCTCTCTAAAAAGAAAAGCGTTACAGGCAAGACCTCGCTTCTTCGGATACGAGGCCCGGGTACCATTCAATTCGGCCAAAAAGACAATTTGAATGGATCCGGCTGCATGGCTAGCCCCAGCAAGGATTGCTCCAGTGAAGCTCAGCACAGCACATCTTTACTCGTGACCAACACCTTAGACACTGGCGAAAAAACTGAGGTACTCCCAGTAGTGGGAGGGGTTATATAGGGAGTGCACTTTTTGTCTTAGGGCGTGCCAGTGTCCATCACCTGAAGGTGGCTTATAACGCACATAGTAACTACTATGGCTCCGTGTCCCGTGATTTACGATAAGAAAAACCTTTTGCCTTCAGAACCACTTTGCTTTTTTGTTCATGCTTTAAATGCATTTAAAAGTTCTTAAAAGTTTAAAAGTTAGTTCTTTAATGCTTGTGCTCTGCACTGAAACCCCACAATTCCTATCTCCAGAACAGCACTGTTTTTGGAGACAGGCAGTGAATTTCCATCTCAGCCTTACCACTTGGCACAGCAGCGGTGCCTATTACAGTGATTTCCAGTGATTATAAATAAAACTATTCAAGTGGTAAACCACAACATAATACATTTTTGGTTTTGGGTTTATACATGTTACAATCTAACCTACGCAGTCTCCTCAGGATAAGCATAGCCTAAGACCCACCATTCAGTCATGTGACTGGGACATGCTCCTCTCAACTGCACTCTTGGCACTTACATGAGATATCAGCAACTGCTCACTGCACTCTGCGTTTTTATAAAGGTGGCACTACACGCAGGCACAATGTGATGATTTTGGCTGGAATTAATGAGAATTTTACACTGCCCATTATAAATATACTTTTGATTCGCTGAATCACACCTGTGCTTTGCTGATTTACTATCTCCCTGCAAGTCTACCAGACAGGGTCTCTCTAATTGTAAACAAAATACCCTCTAATGTCAAACACCCAAAATATGGCTGGTAACCGAAGACCATGTGATTTCCTAGACTTCATATTACAAAAGTAGTATTTTAAACATTTATATTAAGAATACGTCAAGAGTTGCTTATTAGGCTTAAGACAGAAAAGTGATTTGGTAATACTGATGTCACGCTTGCACAGGTGGCCAGGCACTATAGCTGGCTTCAGTGTTCTTAACCTATAGCAGCCCCCTTTCCCATGAGGCAAATAGGACTAACAGTACTTGATTGCCCCCAGGTCTTATACACAATGCTATAGTGCCTGGCTGCCACACCAGGGCAGACGCGAACTGAGCACAGCAAACAGGTACAGGGCAGGCAAGGTTCAGAATCGTCAGGATCAAATGCGTAGTAAAAAAGATGGGCAAAGTTCAGAGAACCATCCGAGTTCCAATCCAAGGTCATAAACAGGGCAATCCAAACAGCAGAGCAGGGCAGACAAATAGGGAGCTTGGAGCATTTGTTACAAATACTATCACAAGCATGAGACTGCAGGTAGGCTGGCTTAAGGCTGTGTTCACACTAGTGTGAATTGGATGCGGACATTTGCATGTCAGGAGATTGTGACTAGCTCTCTATGGAGCCGGTTCACACAGCTCTCGATTGGCTCTGGTGCGAATTGCACAGGAGTCCTGTGTGTCTTCTGGTCTTTTTCAGGTATAAAATTCAGCCAATAATTCGGGCTAAAATGGGACCTGAAATGGTGAACAGGGATGCACCGGACCCCTGCTGTGAGCCACTCCGTGCTGCGGTGTGAACCCAGCCTTAATTAGCTTTGGTCTCCACCCAGAGACTGGCTACATTAACCACCTTGCAAGTGGGCAGGCAGAGAGGGAGAATGCATCACAGCCAGAACCAGGATGCTGGAATGAGACCAACAGCTCTCAAGTAGCTGGAGCTCTACACGCTCTTGCCAACTGGCATGTGACTTTATGTTCACTTTAAATATGGTGGTGGGTCCTTGGATATGTTGTGATTGAAGAAAGTAGGATGGACATTATTTTCACTATAGGAATTAAAGGTGTTATAAAGGCAGGTTTTTTTTATCTAAAAAGCATAAGTGCAGCGCTAAAAAGTGGGTGAATCTTAACATACAGTCAGGTGACTAAAACCCAATATGAAGTGGGATAAAACTAAATATTGATAAACACTGGTGAGGTGCATGTAAATGTCCAAACAAAAAGGAGAAAAATATAAAAAAGTGTAAAAAAAAACTGCAGTCAAAGGCTGAAGTCAGTGCATACAGAAAGTCTTCTCAAACAGCTGAAGTGCTTGGACCCTTGGTGTAGACTAGAGACTGGAAAGTACATCAATCATGGACAGCACGACAAAACATCTAGAATACTCTTACCAGAGCGAGTGGGACGTGTCAGCCGTATAGCTGTACGTCTATCAGGGCTTGTGGAGGTAGCCTCCCATATAGTCTTCTCCAAGAGTTCTCCCTTCGATCACAATCTCCGATCGACCAGGTTGTTCATAGAGTCGCGGTCACTGGTAGCCAATACAGTCAACGGTGGGGGTGGACCGTCCTCTCACACGTTCTCAGGTTCCAGGTGGGTTCAAAGGGACCAATCAAGGATAAAAACATGAAGGAGAAAAAGGAAAAAGGGGGCTCCACATGGCGCAGGTCAAAAATAAAGGGATTTATTGAATAAAAAAACCTTACAGATTAAAAGTGATCACAAGATAAAAAATGGTTGGCAATGTGGAAAGCTGAACGCCCTACGCGTTTCGACTAAAAAGCCTTCAACTGGGGCATGAAGCAGCCTCTCCACACTGCCCATATATATATAGACTGTAAACACCATTGTAAATTTGTTGGATCCGCCCCCATCATGGCGGAACCGGAAGTGCAAGATTGAATAGTACAACATCATGAATTAACTCCTAGTACTGTTGGTGTGTTAACAGTCCCATGTAGGCGGACACCATATATTAGGTTATGAATATATAACACTTTCAAGGTGAAAACCGAGTGTAAACTTTAATGAAAATGCTAAAAAATCAAATGTCAGGTCGGCTTGCATTCCAAGCCTCGTATTAACAGAAGGGACTTATGTTCCAGGAGCCTAAATCATGTGACCGGAAAAGAAGCAACAGCCGGCGCGCTGTGCCGCTGATGCTTCACACGGTCATCCCAGGGGGCGTGCCTACAGGGAGCAGAGAGGAGACACGTGCCGACACCCAATGCGCCGCCAGGAACTCCTCCACTTCCTCCTATGTGGCGTGCGCTCCAAGCCTCTATATAGAGAGAGGCGGACGGACGCACTGAAACCACCTACGTCAGTGGTCATGGCCGGACCGGCCAATCGCTGGCAGGCCAGACGAACGGACCACTCCCCCTCCTGTCATTAGGGTATTGAACACTGGTTAACGCCGTGTGTTATGACAACACTACAGCATGGACCGCTATGGTAACAAGTGACCAACTAATTGTCACAGCGGTACTGCCGAATAGAAACTTGATTACTTATCTCTGTAGCCTGACCCCAAACAAAGGTATCCTATAGGTGACATGTTGCAAGATGGGCATAACATAATAATCAGCTATAGGAGATGGGGGAATTAACCCTTACCGTATGTCATAGGATCAAGGAATAGTGTGTCCGCACTAATCACATCCATATAGTAACGATATAGGACTGCATGTTCAGGCCCCAATGAATGATAGTCAGACAATGACCCATTGTCAAACTGGCCGGGGGGGGGGGGGAAATCTACGTTCTTAGGATAAATGAATATGGTATCAAATTAATCTAGTATCAATAAACCAGAATAAAAAGGTAGAGACCAACCCAAAGGTTGGATCAATTATACAGGGGGACAAGACCACATAAAATAGGAGGCACTATAGTCCCCAAAAACAGAAGCAAAACGTAAATAGCATAACAAAAATATTTGTGTAAAAAAATATATCATAAACAAAAAAGTTACCAGCAAGCTGGGAATGAAAACCCCAATAACCTTCAAAAATGTAACCATAACCCAAAATTATAGGGACAAAGAGGTAGGGGTGCGTCACGGCTCCGGAACCAGAGAGTCTCTCACGCACGGTTAATAAAACTATTAATGTCCCATTCGACATTCATACCGTGCAGAGTATGACACCCGAGTTCATAGATCCAATATGTTTCGAGCCGCGACACACCCCTAACCAGAGACTCACCCCTCCAATGAGGGATAAATTTATCTATGATGAAAAAAGAAGTACCTGTAGGGTCCCAGTTGTGGCTTTCCAAATAATGGTGGGGGACACTGTGTTTAATGCAGCCTTTCTTAATTTTGGCAATGTGTTCATTGACCCTAATAGAGAAAGTCCTCGTAGTGCCCCCGATACTGTTTACCACATGGACATGTGATAAGATAAACAATATGTCGGGTAGCACATGTGGTGAAGTGTTTCATGTTATTCTCCCTTGATGTTACCGTAGAGTGGAAGGTCGTTGTTTTGCGTCTCCCACTAATATTGTGTAGACACACATTACACTTTCTGCACGGGAAAAATCCCTTACAATCTTGAAAAAAAGAGATAGACCAAGGGGGATCGATAACGTTGGGGGCAATCTCCCCTTGAACTGAACGTGCACCCCGGAAAATAATACCGGCCCGCTCTGGTAGAACGGGACCTAGAATACGGTCATTTTTCAAGACCTTCCAGTGCCTATCCATAATCCTTTTGACTTCTCTATGTTGAGTAGAGAATGTAGTGCAGAATGACCATTTATGGGGGTTATCACACTGTACTTGAGGACGGTCAGTCAAAAGTGAATACCTATCAACCTCCCCAACTTCTTTAATGGTATTATCAAGATCCGATGGTCTGTATCCCTTTTCTAAAAATCTTTTTCTAAGGGTTGGCACTGTGACTGGAAATCCTCAGTATTGCTGCAATTTCGTCGCAGCCTGAGGAACTGTCCTTTAGGGATGGATTTCAACCACTGCTGATGGTGACAACTATCTACCGGGATGTTCCCGTTACGATCCGTGGGCTTAAAGAACGTTTTGAGTACCAGTTGTCTGTTGACTATAGACACTTCAAGATCAAGGAAATGTATGGTCTCAAGGCTGGCTTCGAAGCACAAAGAGATATTTCTATCATTAGTATTGAGAAAATCCATGTATTTTTCAAGCGACTCGAGGTCACCATTCCATAGGAGGAGGATGTCGTCTATATATCTGGCCCACAAGACCAGCTGCGGTGGTCTGCAGGCATAGACGACATCCTCCTCCCATAGGGCCATGAAAAGGTTGGCCAAACTAGGGGCATATTTAGCCCCCATGGCCACACCCTTAATCTGGGAATAATAGGTACCCCGAAACCAGAAATAGTTATGTTCCGTAGCGAACCTAGAGCTCCATAACATAATTTCTGTGAATGAGAGGGAGGCCGGAGTCCCTAGTGAGGAACAAGTTGACAGCCGCCAAACCCTGGTCCAATGGAATGGATGTGTATAGTGCGGAAACGTCCGCAGTGGCTAAAAGTAGGCCATCCTGATATTCAACTTGCTCTAAAAGGTTAATCGCAGCTCTAGTGTCCTTCAGATAGGAAGGCATCTGCTTAACCAAGGGCTTGAGATAGAAATCGATATACCTTCCAATTCGTGAGGTGAATGAATCTAACCCACTTACGATGGGACGACCAGGAGGGTTGGTGGGATTCTTATGCACTTTTGGGAGGTAATAGATGACCGGTATCCAGGGAGCTGCTGGTACCAAGAAATCTCTCTCTTTCTTATTAAGTATATTAAGTGAGAAACCCTCATCTATAAGGGCCGTGAGAGCTCGTTTGTAATCCTTCGTAGGATCCTTGGGAAGAATGTTATAAGTAGTACGGTCGTCTAATAGGCGTTCCATTTCAGCAATATAGTCAGCCTTATCCAAGACAACTATACCGCCGCCCTTATCGGCCGGGCGGATGACCAAGTTGTTCCTATCACAAAGAGAGTTAACGCCTGCTCAGATGGCTGGATCCTGGTATATAGGTTTGTCTGGGATTTTTTCTAAATCATGTAACACCAACTCTTTAAAAACATTGACGGAATGGGACATGTTATTGGGGGGGTTAAAAAGTGATGGGTTAGAGAGACCTGAGTGTCTAATCTCACTCAGTCCCCCAATCCTCAAATTGGCTACGGGTTGGGACAGAAAATGTCTTTGTATATTTAGCTTGCGGATGTATTTGTGTACATCCACAAATGTAGAGAATTTAATTAGCTTTTTGGGGGGGACAAATTTGAGTCCCTTATCAAGAACATATTTTTGGTCAAAAAGACTAACCTTACTTAAATTATATGTACAGGCGCCTAGTGTGACCTTTTTCTCTTTCCTCCATTGTAATCGCCACCCTCCTCTACATCCTCTCTTGGTCTTGGACTTCGTGGGGGGTGGTTGTACCCTGGTTTGTGAAAACCCGGAGTCTGGGAAGGGCCAGAGTGGTTAGACTAGTAGGCCACTCTGTTAAATTCACCATTCCCACTGTCATTATAATATGTATAGTCATATTGTGTATCTCGAGACTGTCCCTCTCGAAGGGCAAAAAACGGTTACTCACATGGACAGGGGTACCGTAACAATGACCATCGATAGGGTGGTCCGTTCTGGTATTATATTTTGGGTCGTAATGACCTTGATAAGAACCCCTGCCCGTGTCCTCCGTTGACTCCACCTCTGCCATTGGGTTGCCTGCCCCTCTGGCCTGAGGGGTATCTACCACGGTAGGGCACTGAGGTATAACCCCCAGGACCAGAGGGGTGTCGCCCCCGACTCAGGTCTCTGGGAGGTTGGTATATCTGTGGTACAGGTCTGGGGGCAAGGGGATTGGGCCCCGGTTCAGTTGGTCTACTAGACCTGTAGGGGGGATCATAGGTTAACCTTCTGTCTGGATAGCGGACGGTTGGTTCAACACTATCAGCGGGTATGCTAGCAGACCCAGATTCCGTCCCCTGCACTATCTTTTTCTGCCATCCAAAAACCTGACCGTTTTTATAATCCGAAACATCCCGGTTGTACTTTGTTTTTTGTGTCGTTGATCCTTTTCTTCTTTCTCAAGGAAAGTTCGGAGGTTAGTAGAGTGGGAGGTGTATTCTGGCAATCCATTAGATGGGAGGAGCTTATCCTTAAGCTCTCTAATTTCCAAATCTAATGCAGTAAGTCTACTGCGCTTCCTCTCTACCCGAAAGCCGATCAACTTAATACCAGCTTCGTTAAAATAGATGATGGGGGCGGATCCAACAAATTTACAATGGTGTTTACAGTCTATATATATGGGCAGTGTGGAGAGGCTGCATCATGCCCCAGTTGAAGGCTTTTTAGTCGAAACGCGTAGGGCGTTCAGCTTTCCACATTGCCAACCATTTTTTATCTTGTGATCACTTTTAATCTGTAAGGTTTTTTATTCAATAAATCCCTTTATTTTTGACCTGCGCCATGTGGAGCCCCCTTTTTCCTTTTTCTCCTTCATGTTTTTATCCTTGATTGGTCCCTTTGAACCCACCTGGAACCTGAGAACGTGTGAGAGGACGGTCCACCCCCACTGTTGACTGTATTGGCTACCAGTGACCGCGACTCTATGAACAACCTGGTCGATCGGAGATTGTGATCGAAGGGAGAACTCTTGGAGAAGACTATATGGGAGGCTACCTCCACAAGCCCTGATAGACGTACAGCTATACGGCTGACACGTCCCATTCGCTCTGGTAAGAGTATTCTAGATGTTTTATCGTGCTGTCCATGATTGATGTACTTTCCAGTCTCTAGTCTACACCAAGGGTCCAAGCACTTCAGCTGTTTGAGAAGACTTTCTGTATGCACTGACTTCAGCCTTTGACTGCAGTCCGTGGAGCACAACATATTGTTATTGGACACTTTTTTTATATTTTTCTCCTTTTTGTTTGGACATTTACATACACCCCACCAGTGTTTATCAATATTTAGTTTTATCCCACTTCATATTGGGTTTTAGTCACCTGACTGTATGTTAAGATTCACCCACTTTTTAGCGCTGCACTTATGCTTTTTATATTTATGGAACTTGGTTTGTTTGTGTGCTAGCTGCTATTTTTCACTTGTTCACATTTGTATATTTTTGGGGTCAGCGCAACTAGTTTTTCACATTACAGGTTTTTTTTATCTTAATGCATTGGCCCCCGCTGCTGTCAAAGTCAGTTAGCCAATCAGGGGAGAGAGGGGGTGGGGCTGAACGGACACTGGGAGCTGTGACTGGGCTTTGGTGCCCCATAGCAAGCTGCTTGCTGTGGGGGCACTCGACAGGAGGGAGGGGCCAGGAGCACAGAAGAGGGACCCAAGAGGAGGATCTGGGTTGCTCTGTGCAAAACCATCTGCACAGGGCAGGTAAGAATAACATGTTTGTAAAATCACGTTTTTTTTTCCTTTAAATAACAATCACTTTAATAGCTGTCCATATTTGTTTGGCATTATATGTAAGGTATATCAATATCATATCCTTTGCTGATTAGGTAGGAAGGTGCAATAATATTTGCAGAGGTATGGCTGCACCAGTCAGATTGTTCCAGGAAATGTCCCTGTGATCACATAACAGGGAAGGGCAGTAATATTTGCAGAGGCATAGCTACACCGTGGATTAGGCCACAGGAACATCACGTTGCATAAAAGGAAAAAGTGTGTAAACAAATAAAAGAGGGTGTGTAGATGTTGTTAGAAATTGGGACATTTCATTTTCCTCTTCTACCATTTGCCATTCAACCAGAAGGGCGCACATTCTCCCAAAAAGATTTCACAGGACAAATTTTTTTTAGTATATTTTATTTGATAATTAACAAGGAAAATAAATATATACACTTCAAGGATCAAAACTTTAAAAAAACGTAGTTTTTTTTTAAATTAGTTTGCATACATATTACACATCTGACACCATTAAGCAGCAATTTTACCTTTTAAAGGAAAACTGTAGATTCACACAACTTTCACCCAAGAATAACATTTTCTCCTGGAATTTTGTGTGAAACGTGGGTGAAGGTTGTGCGAATTCTGGGTGAAAATAGATAGACTTAGTAGCCATCAATTACCATGCATATGGTGAGAAAATCTGTTCTTTCAAAGCAGTATATTCTCTATTTGTGCATAAAGGTCATTTTGGAAGCACTATAAAGATGGTTATTGTTTAGCTAAACTGGTTACATGGTTACTGGTTAAAGGCCAGGTGCACTTTTTCAAAAAGTCTCCATCCTTCTCACATTTAAGAGGAATGGCGACCTTCCCACTGCCGAGGCCGGTTGTGTTGCTTTTATATCTTGTGGGCACTATGGCTGTGAAGTGCCGAGTCTGGTTACAGAAAATAAGGACAGTTTTTAGAGTGTTTGTGGTCATGGCCATTATTCTTTATGACCGTGACGGATATATGTACTTCTTTGTAAAACTGCACCTATTACTGTAGAACCACTTTCACATTGTTATAGGAATCTCGGGACATCAGTCAACAAGCAGTTGGATTCTTAGCTGATGAAGATATTTAAAAGTACATGTTAAGGTCCTGTATTTGTGTTTTAATTCAGGTTACTAGTTTTGAGCTTTTACATAGTGAAGGTTCAGGTTTGCTTTTGCTGTGCTACATAGGCCCATTGCAAGTGATTTACACACATGGATAAATTTGTTGGTACCCTTCCACAAAAAAAGGAACCAATAATTTGAAGCTGCCAAAAGTAATTGGCATCCATCAATGTTTATTACACATTTTTAATTAAAAAAAAAAAAAAAAAAAAAAAAAAAGACTTTCTAGATCATTATAAACGTAACATAATATTTTAAATATTAAACAAATGGAAAATGGTGTGGATAAAAATGATGAGACCCTTAACCACATACATTACCGCACAACAACAAAAAGGAAATCACTGCAAGCAAGAGATTTCTGTAGCTCTCATTGAGACCTCTGCATCTGCCAACAGGTAAGTTGGCCCACTCTTTTTAAACAATTTGCTCCAGCTGTCTGAGATTTGAAGGGTGGCTTCCAGACTACACATTACAGCCACTTTAGAATAGTTCAATATTCTGTTCTTTGCCATTCTTGCGTGTTTTTAGCTGTGTGTTTTGGGTCATTATCCTGTTGCAGGACCCATAACCTGTGATTGAGACAGCTACAAGACAGTGGGTTTTACTCCAGAGTTCCTGGATAGTCTTGAGATTTTATTGTGCCCTGCACAGATTCAAGATGCATTGTGCCAGACACATCAATGCAGTCCCAAAACATAACCAAGCCTCCTCCATGAAAGACAGTAGGTATTTTGTTCTTTTCATTCTAAAGCTTCATTTTTTTTTGTCTGTGAACATAGAGCTGGTGAGATATGCCAAAGAGTTCTATTTTTGTCTGATCTGTTAACAGGACATTCTCCCTGAAGCTTTGTGGCGTGTCAACATGCATTTTAGCATATTCCAGCCTAGCATTTTTAGGCTTTTTCTTTCAACAGTGGGGTCTTTTAACAGTGGGGGTCTTCCTTTTAGCCCACTGTCTCTCAACATTAGACACTGATGTACCTTTACTTTGGAGTTCAGCCTGTAGATCTCTGAAAGTTTCCCCTGGCTATTTGTCTACAATTCACACTCTTTCTGTTCAATCTGGGGTTGATATTCTGCCTGCAGCCACGTCCAGGTAGGTTGGCTTCATTTCCATGGACCTTAATATTTGCATCTATAGTCACAGGAACAGCTGCTTGGGACTTGTCTAATAGTCTTTACCTTTGACATAATGGTCTATAATTATTTTTTTCCTGATCTCCTTAGACAATTCTTTCTTTGCTTTCTCTGGTCCAGGTTTAGTGTTGTGAACACAATGATACCAAACAGCAGTCGGACTACTTTTCTCTATTTAAATAGACTGACTGATGACAAGATTGAAAACGTGTGATACTACCTACAGAAAACGGTTAGTGTGAAATATCACTATGATCCAATTCATCATCTTTTCTGGGGCTATGAGGAAATTTGCCCAGGCCATTTTACAATATCTTTGCAAAATAAGCAATAATTTTTTTTGCTCTAAATGACATACCAAAGGCTTGCAGGTATATATGAGACAATTTACTTTTCAGGAGGAATGAAGCATTGGAGTTGATTTACTAATGGCAAATAGACTGTGCACTTTGCAAGAGCGGTTACAATTTGCAAGTGAAGTTGCAATACTTTGGGGATTCTTTACAAGGTGAAGCTTTACCACAATCAGGTGCAAGGAAAATGACAAAAAAAACAAAAAAACAGCATTTTTGTTGCATATGATTGGATGTTGGAAATCAGCATAGCTTTACCACATTCACTGAGCTCTGGGAAAAGAGTGCAACTGCACATGCAAAGTGCACCGTCCATGTGCCTTTAGTAAATCCACCCCATTGTTTTCAATGAGCTGTAAGGGTACCAACAAATCTGTCCATGCCTGTAACAAGCAGGTATATTCAACTGTACCTTATCCTAAAATAAAACTAAGGGGCTAATTTATAAAGCAGTGGTATTAACTAAATGCAGCCACACACACATAGAAATTGGGATCTAGCCTGAGGTGTGCCACCTTCCTATGGAAGAGCCATAGAGCCTGGGGAGCCAGGAGCGCTGGCAGGGGATCCAAGATGAGGACATAAGGGGCTGCTCTCTGTAATTTCATTACTCACAGCAGGCAAGTATAACATTAAAAGAAAAAAAATAAGAATAGGAATAATAATAAAATAGAAAAAAAAATTACAGTTTCGTAGGCCCCTATGTGCTCTGCTACATTTGTGATTTAAATCCAGCACCACCTTTACTCTTTCAAAGCTGGATTTCCACCAGGAGAAATTGGTATGATTTGGTACTTTGAGTTCAGTAAATATAGTAAAGTGACTATTTAAAAGAAGCCTGTGCTGACAGAAATAAGCAGGCTGCCAATGCTGTCTTTGCCTTTTAAAAATGCACATTGCCAGGCCTGTCTACTACTCACCCTTTAGTACTTTAAGGCCAGATTCAGATGTTATGATTGTTGGTGCTCTGCAGTGCCATTAGTTCTTAATGGCATGCCAACACACCTTACCAACGAATGTTCTTAGTAGTGTAGTGACGCACGGCGAAAAATGCTACATGCACTGTTTTTGGTGCATTTTGTTGAGTTAGGTGTCCTATTCAAATAAATGGCTTGCCTTAATGCAACATGTGGCAATGAATGGGTGTTAAACACACCACAAAGATGCAAATGGGTTATGAGCCACTGACTAGGAACAAGTACACAGTTCAGAGGTTAGGACTGCCCTTGTCCTGGGTCAGGGACTGTGAATTGAAAAAGAACGTTTTCATAAAAAAGACAGCAGTGGCAGCCTGTGTGTCTTTCTATGTACAGGTTTCCTAAAGGAGTGCAAAAGAGAAGTCAGCTTACTACTGTAGAACATAAGTGCTCTTTAAAAACTGCATAGAATGTGAACTTCATTAATTAGATCTGAATTTCTTATACTGTATAGACTGTTTACTTGAGTTGCATTAGGCCTCTTGCACACGGATGTAAGAATTTACTGTTTAAACTCAGGATCTTGTTGACAGAAAGATCTTGGATAAAATTTTCTGAAAAAGACCTTGCATATATACGCATAAATGTATACATGCGTAAAATTCTTCTTCGCCCTCTTCTAGTTGCCAGTGTTGCAATTTACATACATGTATGTGTAAATTACTGCACTTGCATGCAAAATTCTCTTTTTTTTTTTGGCTCTGTACTCATTGCTGTATTACTGATCTTTACGCAGCCGTGTGCATTGTTCCATAGACAACAATGCACGTGTTCGATCAGTAAAAACTTAACGATTTTTACTCCCATGTGCAAGAGGCCTAAATGTCAGAATTCTTTTAAAATTCTTACAAGTATATATACACTATATTGCCAAAAGTATTGAGGCACCTGCCTTTACACGCACATAAATTTAATGGCATCCTAGTCTTAGTCCGTGGGGTTCAATATGGAGTTGGCCCAACCTTTGCAGCTATAAAAGCTTCAACTCTTCTGGGAAGGCTGTCCACAAGGTTTAGGAGTGTGTCTATGGGAATGTTTGACCATTCTTCCAGAAGCACATTTGTGAGGTCAGGCACTGATGTAGATGAGAAAGCCTGGCTCACAGTCTCCACTCTATATCATCCCAAAGGTGTTCTATCTTGCTTTGTGCACTGATCCAAATCATTTGGTGGGAGGAGGAATTATGGGGTGGGGCTGTTTTTCAGGGGTTAGGCTTGGCCCCTTAGTGCCAGTGAAGAGAACTCTTAAGGCGTCGGCATACCAAGACATTTTGGACAACTTCATGCTCCTAACTTTGTGGCAACGGTTTGGGGATGGCCCCTTCCTGTTCCAACATGACTGTGCACAAGTGCACAATAAAAGGCCATAAAGACATGGATGAGCGAGTTTGGGGTGGAGGAACTTGACTGGCCTGCACAAGTGAGTCCTGAGCTCAACCCGACAGCACACCTTTGGGATGAATTAGAGCGGAGACTGTGAGCCAGGCCTTTTTATCCACATCAGTGCCTGACCTCACAAATGCGCTTCTGGAGGAATGGTCAAACATTCCCATAGACACTCCTAAACCTCGTGGACAGCCTTTTCAGAAGAGTTGAAGCTGTTATAGCTGCAAAGGGTGGGTCAACTCAACATTAAACCCTACGGACTAAGACTGGGATGCCATGCAAATGCGTGTAAAGGCAGGCATCCCAATACTTTTGACAATGTATATATATATATATATATATATATATATATATATATATATATACACACACACACATATATACATATACACACACACACACACATACTGCCTTGCAAAAGTATTCACCCCCCTTGGATTTTTACCTATTTTGTTACATTACAGCCTTTAGTTCAATGTTTTTTTAATCTGAATTATATGTGATGGATCAGAACACAATAGTCTAAGTTGGTGAAGTAAAATTAGAAAAATATATAAAACACAAAACTATTTTTCAGAAATAAAAAAATGATAATAATTGGCATGTGCGTATGTATTCACCCCTTTGTTATGAAGCCCATAAATAGCTCTGGTGCAACCAATTACCTTCAGAAGTCACATAATCAGTGAAATGACGTCCACCTGTGTGCAATCTAAGTGTCACATGATCTGTCATTACATATACACACACCTTTTTTAAAGGCCCCAGAGGCTGCAACACCTAAGCAAGAGGCACCACTAACCAAACACTGCCATGAAGACCAAGGATCTCTCCAAACAAGTTAAGGGACAATGTTGTGTAGAAGTACAAGTCAGGGTTAGGTTCTAAAAAATATCCAAATCTTTGATGATCCCTAGGAGCACCATCAAATCTATCATAACCAAATGGAAAGAACATGGCACAACAGCAAACCTGCCAAGAGACGGCCGCACACCAAAACTCATGGACCGGGCAAGGAGGGCATTAATCAGAGAGGCAGCACAGAGACCTAAGGTAACCCTGGAGGAGCTGCAGAAACTGGAGTATCTGTACATAGGATGACAATAAGCTGTACGCTCGTTAGAGTTGGGCTTTATGGCAGAGTGGCCAGAAGAAAGCCATTACTTTCAGCAAAAAACAAAATGGCACGTTTTGAGTTTGTGAAAAGGCAAGTGGGAGACTCCCAAAATGTATGGAGGAAGGTGCTCTGGTCTGATGAGACTAAAATTGAATTTTTTGGCCATCAAAGAAAACGCTATGTCTGGCGCAAACGCAACACATCACATCACATCACCCAAAGAACACTATCCCCACATTGAAACATGGTGGTGGCAGCATCATGCTGTGGGGATGTTTTTCAGCAGTCGGGACTGGGAAACTGGTCAGAGTTGAGGAAATGATGGATGGTGCTAAATACAGGGATATTCTTGAGCAAAACCTGTACCACTCTGTGTGATTTGAGGCGCAAAACCATCCAACTTGAAGGAGCTGTAGCAATTTTGCAAGGAGGAATGGGCAAAAATCCCAGTGGTAAGATGTGGCAAGCTCATAGAGGCTTATTCAAAGCGACTTGGAGCTGTGATAGCCGCAAAAGGTGGCTCTACAAAGTATTGACTTTAGGGGGGTGAATAGTTATGCACATTGACTTTTTTGTTATTTTGTCCTATTTGTTGTCTGCTTCACAATAAAAAAAAAAATCTTCAAAAGTTGCAGGCATGTTCTGTAAATTAAATGATGCAAATCCTCAAACAATCCATGTTAATTCCAGGTTGTGGGGGGGGGGGGTGAATACTTTTGCAAGGCACTTTTTTTATATATATATAAAAAACATAAAAATAATTAAAAATAAAACATTTAGAGCAGAAGATGGTTGCTTTTTTTAACTTTCCATCCAGCAGCCGTCTACAGTCACTTTTCAAACCATACATTACACACACTGCAAAAGAATTTCAACTATAACAAATACTTTATCAGTTTTCATTTAAATTATCCTGCCCACAAAAAATAAAAATACTATGTACCGTTTGCCCATGAATTTGTGATCCCCAACCATTACCATGCTTGCGACAATAGGCTCCAGTAGTGCAATAATATGAAAAGAAACCTGTCTTTAACCACTTCCCGACTGGCGCACGCTGATGTACGTCGGCAGAATGGCACGGCTGGGCAAATGGGCTTACCTGTAAGTCCCATTTGTATTTCCCGCTGTGCCATTGCGTGCGTGCCGCCGGCCGGAGCTCCGCGAGACGAGTCACGGGTCCCGCGGACTCGATCGTCGCGGGGATACCTGCGATTACTTCACGGAGAGGACGAACGGGGAGATGCTGATGTAAACAGCATCTCCTTGTTCTGCCTAGTGACAGTGTCACTGATCTCTGCTTCGTCATCCGGAGCCGAGATCAGTGACGTGTCACAGCTAGCCAATCCCCCCTACAGTTAGAATCACTCCCTAGTACTGACTTAACCCCTCCCCGCCCCCTAGTGGTTAACCCCTTCACTGCCAGGGTAATTTACACAGGAATCATTTTTATTGCACTGATTGCTGTATAAATGACAACGGTCCCAAAAATGTGTCAAAAATGTCCGATGTGTCCGCCGTAATGTCGCAGTCACAATAAAAATCACTGATCGCCGCCATTACTAGTAAAAAAAAAAAAAATATAAAAAAAAATGCCTTAAAACTATCCCCTATTTTGTAAACGCTATAACTTTTGGCGCAAACCAATCAATAATCACTTATTGCGATTTTTTTTTGACCAAAAATATGTAGAAGAATACGTATCGGCCTAAACTGAGGAAAAAAGTTTTTTTTAATTATTTTTTGGGGATATTTATTATAGCAAAAAATAAGGCGTTTTTTTCAAAATTGTCGCTATTTTTTTGTTTATAGCGCAAAAAATAAAAACCGCAGAGGTGATCAAATACCACCAAAAGAAAGCTCCATTTGTGGGAAAAAAGGACGTCAATTTTGTTTGGGAGCCACGTCGCACGACCGCGCAATTGTCAGTTAAAGCGACGCAGTGCCGAATCGCAAAAAGTGCTCTGGTCAGGAAGGGGATAAATTCTTCCGGGGCTGAAGTGGTTAAAGATGTGTGGGGCTGCAATTTTTGATCACTTCCTGAGCATGCTAGTTGCAAAGCTGTCATGCGGATTAAATAACTTTAGGAGTTTCTGACCTGTAACAGATATGTATACCGGAGGATCTTTTTCTAGGTCAGGGACTCAAAGTATTACAGCCAGAAACAGCCATGAAACTAGCATTTTCAGGAGGTCTGTGGCAGCCAAAGTCTTTCTTTCATAACAGAGGGTCATTAACTAAGGTAAAGGATTAAAAATAATCAAACTAATAATAGGTATTGTGACATATTTTTACATTTAAGTTGTGTACAGACGTTAGATGATAGCTAGCTTGTACAAACGATTGTCGATTAAACATGCAATTTTGCATCAAGTGGACTTGTATGTTTATGGCTATAAAAAGAGGAGGGAGGCTCGGTAGAAGCTGATCTGTCACCAGAAAATAGTAGGTGAACATTCCTTCATATCTGCTGACACCTTTACTATGGCTACGTCCATTTGTCACACTAGTTTGTTTGCTCTCTTAACTGTCAAAAACGTGAATCCTCTATTTATAGAATTGAATTCAAGTTACAGTTCCCTAGCCAAGGGTAACAATGAATGGCTTTAGCCTGTCCAACAGCCACACCTCAAACACTATACACTGGTTTCTCTTGTTCAGTCTGTGGGCTGAAAGAAAGAAGTTTCAACAGTTTTCTCCATTCACGCTAAACAGTGCAGATGGACAAATCTACTGTTGCAGCTCCTGTATCATGATAGCTTGTTGCACCAGCTGTCCGAAAACTCAAACAGTGCCTGAATCTAACTGGATGCAGGTGCTGTTCAGCCTATAATTTTCAACCCAGCACCTTCATTAGGAACTGTCCCAAATTCACTCAGTGTATGGCCCGATTTACACAGAACACAGAGTCTAAAAATTGCAGGTACAGAAACAGTTAAGGTGCCAATAGGAACTAATCGGAAGTCCTCTTACATTAAAAAAAAAAAAAATGGAGTTCTGGAAGTTAGATTCACATTTATGCATTGTGTTTTACCTTAAGGATGGGGGATCCAAAATCCAGTTAAAAACTTAGGCCCCTTTCACACAGGTAGGAGCCCACTCCAATCAGCAGGGGATCGGTGAGATGATCCCCTGCTGATTGGAGCCAATTTGAAAGGATGTCACATCCATGCCCTCTCAGTTCATGCAGAGTGGAGGTGGACAGACCCTGCTGAGCTCTATGGGCAGCTGGGTGTAAACAGACTCTGCTGTCCATTTAGATAACTATAAATTATTTAAGTGCTGCACTAATATAAGTTGCAGGCTTACCAGATTAAAATGGCCCCCTTTTTGGGTATTTTGAGTGGTCTAAATACGCTCAGCCCTTGGCTGCACCATCTCAATAGCATCTCTTTCCATAACGCCAACGTTGTCCATCTGAGTTGTTCTTCAGATAAGTGGTAAATGCACCAACACACATTCAGAAGTTTGCAAAAGTAAGCAGGTATAGGCTCCTCATAGAAAAACGGGGGAAGCTCGCCCGTGATGTCATCGCGTACTGGAAGTAAACCAGAAGTACATGCTGTTTTACCGGCTGGTAAGTAGAGAGGATATCCTTTTTTGTGTTTGCAGCTCACTTTTTTTTGCACAGTTTCCAATTTATATTATTTGCTGTCCATTTAGATCAGGCTACCTCCGATTTGAGCCTCCAAAACAGAATGCGACGCAGTCCTTTTCAGTTTATTTACTGGACCTTATTGGACCCAGAGGACACAAGTCCACTTACATCGGATTGTCCTTAGGGCTTCATGGACTGGACATTCTGACCAGGTCCACCTGAAAAACTGATAGGCGAACCTGATCGGAATACAGTGTGAGAGGGGCCTAAAGGATGACAAACCAGAACTTATAAAATCTTATATAAGCAGTTATAGGATTATATTAAGTCTCATGGACTTTGAAATAGCATCTATGTTTCTGCTCCTAATAGCTAGCCATTCAGCTTCTAGAATTCAATTTCTAAATTCAACTAGCAACAGGAAAGAGAGAAGCTGACTATAAACACTGAAATCTGTTCTTCCAGGCACCACAAAGATGTGGTGCAGTATTATTTTCTCAGCTATATAATGGTAAAAAGTAAAATACAAGCCATTTAAAGAATTAATCTACTGAAACTTGATCTTTAATGTAAAGGTGGAAACCAAAGTGGGTTCACAGCCATGTAGCATCTTATAACTCTTGAGGATTTTAGTGGCAAGATGTACTCACCAAACGCTTGGCTGTGCCCTCAGTATGCCAATTTAAAAGCCAAGAAACAGACTTAAATGTGCCTGCTTTATTGTCACTGAGGAGTTGTTCATAAAATGATACTGGAGATTCTGATAAAGAAAGCTGGCGATAGACCATATAACATTTACAAAACACTGCAGAGTCTTGTGACCCTAGTTTGCAGAACCCCTAGTGTGCCTTAATTTAGAAAAAAATAAATTTTGACTTACCTGTATACTCCATATCCAAATTTATTCTGACTACAGAAGAAGAGACAGGCTGCATATGCATACATCAGGCCTTATACGCTTGTACCTTCAGGTGATTGGACACTGGCAAGCTTTTAAAAGGACAAGCCCACTGGGTGCCTTCCCTGTAATTCTACTGCACTCTGTGTGACCTCAGTTTTGGCCAGCAATGCAGAGTAAACCAAGCGAAGGAAGGACTGTAGTCCAATATATGGAAGTAAGGAGTGTACTGGAAAATATTTATTAATCTTAGGACTTTTCATGAATCCCAGACTAGGAACAGCACCAGTAGAAGCTACAGGATGTATTTAAGGTGGCACACACTGTGTCAATAAGAACCGATATGGCAACTGCGAGAGCTATTGCAACTGCATGCAGCTGCTCCATAACATATTGCACCAAGGATTTGTGAGACTCTCAGATAGAACCTCCACAGCAGAAGAGCCAGAGGCTGCTACAGCTGCAAGAATGTTAGATCTTGGGATCTGACCTGTTGTACAGCTCAATAAGAACAGCTTATTTGAGAACACCAGGTGAAAACTATAGGTACTCACAAACCAGCTGCTGAAAGCAGAAGAGTTTAGAAGATGAAGAAGAAGGCTAGAGATGGCTTGGTGAATGAAGGTGGCAGCAAAGACTAACTAAGGAGAAATTGCTCCTCTTGCAAATAGGAATCTAAACCGACTTTAGGGTCTCTGCTCCGGTATCTATGTCCCCCAATCGGTGTGTTCCACTGAAGGTGCAGGTCAGGCTAGAAGTCCGCGCCTGACTCCATGTAATCCACATCACCTCACCCACTTGGCTTAGTCATGGGTGTCTTGTGATTAGGAGCAATGTTAAGAAGGTACTAACTCATGGTGAAAAGGTGAGAACAGGGCATAGAGCGTGCAGATGTGACGCTCCAGCTAGTGATGCAGCACTTAATTTCCCAGCATTTTATCCATAGGACCAACAGAAAAAAAAGTTTAATAATGGCGCTCAATGGTATCAATAAATGTAGTAGCTTCTGATGGGCTCACAGCATATTCATAAAAGAATCTTTAGAGTCACAACAGAGGCTGTGCCACGGCTACGGACTTGGAAAGCACTTTACAATTAACACCATACGCAAAGGTCTGGAAAGCACCAGAAGCCGAGCTCAGTGCCTGAAGGTCACATTCTAGGCAGACCCCATAATCTCCAGCCCAGCCTGGTCCAGGTATGGCCTACAAAGCTATTGCTGAGGATACGCTACTCCATATAGATGCATACAGAGCCCAGCACACAGCATGTACATGAAGTTTTGAATGCAGAAAAAAATAAAGAGAAAATGGCTAGTAAAAAAGTAAAACTGTTCTCCATCCTCCTGGGTCACAAGCAAAAAACTGAAGCATGCTGGAAGACCTGGCTGGCCAACAGCTTTTGCTTGCCAGTGTCCAAATATATTATGCCCATCCCCCCCAAAAAACTTGCTTTGGGCCTCCATGTTAACAGGTTATTTATTCCCTATAATGTACCACAGTTTGTTAGAATACAATACCTTAGATTTGTGCTTATATAAATATGATCTGCTGTAGGAGAAACGCAACAGCTGTCTAAAATCCCATGAATAGTTTAGATATTATCATGTTTCTTTGTGCTGTAGTTCTCATACTAAGGCTGACCATAGATGGTGCAAATTTCTTTGCTGCAGCCACAAGTTGCAGGAAAGAAATTTGCACACGCACGATTCCCCTATCAGCACAGACAGCGTGATGGGAATGCCTTCTGCCGGGCCATTGTCTTCTCTTCACAGGGGAGTGGGAACAGACGGGGGAAGCTGTCACCGCTTGAAGAAGACAGTGATTATCGCAAGCGACTATAGCAGCCGCTTGCGATAATCAGAAGCGAATCCAGCAGGATTGATTATTCAACTTGGTACATTCAGCCTGGCCACTAATGGTTCAAATCTTGGCCGGTTCAGCAGGCCGAGATTCGAACTGTGTATGGCTGGCCCAAGGGTATGGGACAGGCCTTATGTACTGGTTTCAGGAAAGCCAACAGACAATACAGTGGAAGTGTCTGTGTTGCCATAGCTACCAAATTCCAAAAGTTAGTTTACTTGTATAAGAGGTGGACAATGACTGATTATAGAAGTTCAAGTAGTCAACTTTCTTTCCTCCAATTAAAAAAAAAAAAAAAAAAAAAAAAAAAAGTAGTATTCCTTTAAAATAATGTGTTTCAATTATTTAAATGTTTTATGTATTGCAATCCCCCTCCCTAATTTATTCCTATGAACATTTCATTTATGCTCTCATGTCCTCTTCTAGTGATTACTGCAAAATGTTAAAGGCCCACCACATCATCTAACAACCATTATGCAGTAACCACTTCACTGTTCATACACTGAACAGCTAACGATCATCATGTCTGTTGTGCATCCCACTAGAAAGCCTAGTTGCAAAATGTATTTGTTCAGAAGAAAGTGTAAAAAAAAAAAAAATTGTATCTTATTTTCAGGTGCCCATTTAAAGCTTACAAGTCATAAAATCTAATCTATAAAAGCTGTAGAAAAAAATGGGAGGCCTGGATCCCTTTACTGAACAGAAGAATGATATACTGTACAAAGTTTATGCAGTAATAGATGTAGGACTGTCCAATACAACAAGCAATGACTGATCCAGTTCTTCAGTATACATATGAAGGATTAAAACCTACTGGACTAATACGTATCTATACGTTGGTCTGGAAAGATCCAATTTCAACCATCAGATCTTTAAATTAGCAACTTTCCCCATCTGTGTCTATACATTTATATAAAATAAGGCAGCTTTGTGCCTTTGTTGAAGAGTCTGAGACTATCCAGGTAGAGGAAAAATTAGAGTCTTTGGTTGAAAGCTCTTCACTCAGTGCAATAAGTCTGATGCGGTTTAGTTTTGGTATCCAACATAGGTTTAGGTTACAGGTCAGAAACCGATGCTGGAATTACTCCTTTCTCAATTAAATGTGCCTTAAACACTTTGTAGATGTTTAGCTGCTGTTCAGGTTGTAGCACGAGAAGTTGCTGCAAGACTTTGCTGGGATTAGGACCTCTACAGATGGAAAAAGAAAACAAATGCTGTAAATTAAGTATTTTTAGGACAAAAATTATGTTAAGTAAGGGCAGTCAAATTGACTTAAAACTGTAAAATGGCATTGAAATAATGAATAGCAAATGAGGGGGGAATGATTTTAACCTGACAATCCATTATCACCCCTTTCCTTATTATATGCTAGCATGTTTCATGATTATTTCTTCCCAGGATATGGTAAGCCAGGCCCAACCTTTACAATGTCCAAGTACCAACTGTACTGTTATAGGTTTAACCACGTACCAGCCACCTCTATGACTACAGCACTATGATAACAGTACAAGCTGTTGCTATACAGGCTTGCCTAGGGGTAATAAACACTTGCTGTGCATCTTGCCATCTTATAGGTTATTGACACATATCATCTTAACTTCTATACTCTGCAATCCACAGACGACATACAGAGGGGAGATCTACCAAGACTCCTTTCACACGGAGGTGCTTTCCAGGCGCTTTTGCACTAAAAAAAGCATCTGAAAAACTCACAAAAACCTATTTCCATTAAAATCAATTTGCTTTTACACTGAGGCAGTGTGCTGGCAGGGCGGTGAAAAAACTCCACCAAGCAGCAGCATCTCAAAAGCGCTCCTCTCCATTGAAGTGAATGGGAAGCGCCACAAAAGCACCTGAAAAGCGCCTCAAAATGGTTCTTTTGAGTCACCTTCAAAAGTGACCTTCAAAAAAAAAAAAAAAGCGCACCGATAATGCCTCAAAAGCACCTGGCGTTTTATGGCTAGTTTTCACACGCCTCAGTGTGAAAGGGGCCTAAAGTTGGAACACTCAGAATCTGGTGTAGTTATGCATGGTAACCAATAAGCGTCTGACTTCAGCTTGTTCAATTAAGATTTGACAATAAAACGTGGAAGCCGAGCTGCACCAGATTTTGCACTCTCCAGTTTTAGTAAATCAACCCCACAGTCCATGACTAAGTCATTCTGCTGCTTTTTGCGGTCTTCACTCTATCTACTACTGTATTCCACTACATGCTGTTCTCCACACAGTCTGCACCATCAATGTTTATAATCCCACACTGCCTGCAAAGACAATATCATGTCTAGCGAGCTATGCAGATCACAAGACATTCCTTAATCTAGCTGAGTTCTGCAACATATATCATCAGCACACCAGTATTCCAAAGAAAGACTTTACTTTCTTTTTCAGAACTGTGACATTTTTGGTTGTGCAGGGTCCCCTATGGAGAATGACCCCTGGGCCAACTGTTCAGTGGGGAATACGATGAACTGGACAGGAACCTTGTCTGATCACTACTGTTCCTCCACAGATAGGCCAGCACTGGTGCTTTCTGGCCCTAGATAGAATCCGTAAAATGATCCATACCCAGCTTATTTTTTCATTGGACGTATGAAAGCCTACATCCAGCTAAAATTGTATTTTGTTTAACGGAGTGGGCAATTTTTACATTTTTTTCTGTTCCTAATTGGGAAGATTTTCTCTAACGCTTCCTCACTTTCTTAAAAATTCATCTTTGTCTGTGTCCCTTTTTGGGGAGATGTCCGTTCACATCCTGTCTTGACAGGAATTGAGGACAAGTCTACTAAAAAGTAAAAAAAAAAAAAAAAACAATAGAAACCTGATGGGCTGAAACACTTCTTTGCTTTACCCAATGCAATATACTTTTTTGGGGGGGCAGAGGTGTAAATATATTATTCTATAAATTAAAGTTTCTCAACAAAAGTTACACTGGAAGTCCCCATGGATCCCAGGGCTAGTCACTATAGTGGTGAATTCATATTTGCTTATTGGTGCTTTTATTGTGAGAGAGGCTGCTCTAAATGACAAAGCAGATGGAAACCAATATATTTCTTCCAAGTTTTTATCACAGCTGACCACTCTGCTATCTCAACGGACAAACAAAAACAGACTAGTAATCTTAAGATCTAATATCATAGGTCAGTGGTGTCCAAACTGTGGCCGTTTACTTGCTTTTATCTGGCCCTTTGGGCACTATTCCTCCCATTGACATGAGTGATGCTGCATTTTTCCTTCCACTGATCGAAATGATGGGGCGCTATTCCTCCCACTGAGAAATGATGGGGCACTATTCCTCCCGCTGACCGCAAAGATGGGGAACCATTTCACCAATACCAACGATGGTGCACTATTTCTCCAAATAATACCAATGATTGGGCACTATTCCTCCTCCTACTGACCACAGGTGCTATGTCGTTTTTTTATTCCCACTGACCAAGACTGAGACATTGTCTACTCCCACTGATGCTAGGGCATTTTCTACCCAAAATGGTCCGGCCCTGTTAAAAATAGGATTTTTTAAAACAGCTTACCTGTAAAATCCTTTTCTTTCGAAGGACATCACGGGACACAGAGCCATAGTAATTACTGATGGGTTATATAGGTATCACTGGTGATTGGACACTGGCACACCCTATCAGGAAGTTCAACCCCCTATATAATCCCTCCCCCTTGCAGGGATACCTCAGTTTTTGTAGCCAAGCAATATAGTGTATTAGAAGAGGGGCGGGACCTCTGTGTCCCGTGATGTCCTTCGAAAGAAAAGGATTTTACAGGTAAGCTGTTTTAAAAAATCCTATTTTCTTTCTCGAACATCACGGGACACAGAGCCACAGTAATTACTGATGGGATGTCCCAGAGCAATGCTACCTGAGGGGGGGGACCACGACCAAGTAGGGTGCAATCAGACCTGAGGACCTCGTACCGCTGCCTGCAGCACGCTACGCCCAAAGGCAATATCCTCATGCCTTCTCACATCCACCTGATAGAATCTGGTGAATGTATGAACTGAAGACCAGGTTGCGGCCTTGTAGATTTGAGCCATAGAGGCCCAGTGATGCACTGCCCATGAAGCACCAATAGCCCTTGTGGAATGTGCCCTGATCTGAAACGGAGGAATCTTCTGTTTCAAACCGTAAGCTTGAATGATCAACTGTCGAATCCATTTAGAAATGGTAGCTTTTGACGCTGCCTGTCCTCTATTGGGACCCTCTGGCAGCACAAACAAAACATCCGTCTTGCGGATCTGAGCAGTTGCCCCTAGATAGGCCTTAACTGCTCTTACTACATCCAACGAATGTAGAGATCTCTCTTCCGGAGAACAGGGATCTGGAAAAAAGGAAGGTAGAACAATGTCTTGGTTTAAATGAAAATCAGAAACCACCTTCGGTAAAAAACTAGGATGAGGGCGTAGTACCACTCTATCCCTGTGTATAATCAAATAAGGCTCCTTACAAGAAAGAGCTGCTAATTCTGATACTCTTCTAGCAGAAGAGATGGCCACCAGAAAAATTAATTTCCTTGTCAACAAGACCAAAGGAATCTGACTTATTGGTTCAAAAGGCTGTTTCTGTAACACAGCCAGGACCAAGTTCAAGTCCCAGGGGTTTAGGGGCGCTTTAACCGGGGGGCATCACCCCCTGCATAAAGTTTCGGACCAAAGAAACGAAGCAAGTGGCCGCTGAAATAATACTGATAAAGCAGAGACCTGGCCCTTGATGGTACTCAAGGCCAGCTTCATCTCTAATCCCATCTGCAGAAAATCAAGGATTCTACCTATGACATATTTCCTGGGATGCCAACCTCTGGATTCACACCAGGTTATATAAGCTTTCCAGACTCTATGATAAATCATCCTGGAAGCTGGCTTCCTTGCATTCATCAAGGTAGATATGACAGGACCTGAGAGCCCACGACTCTTCAGAACGTGGGTCTCAATAGCCAAACCGTCAATTTTAGCGTTTGTAAGGCAGGATGGAACGCTGGACCCTGAGATAACAGGTCTGGGCGTACCGGTAGGGTCCACGGGGAACCTACCGTCATCCTTACTATTTCTGCATACCAAGTCCTTCTGGGCCAAGCGGGGGCCACCAGAAGTACCGACTTCCTTTCCTGCCTGATCCTGCGAAGGAGTCGTGGTAATAGCAGAATAGGCGGGAATTCGTAAATCAGTGAGAACCGATGCCACGGAATCACCAACGCATCCGTCCCGCATGCAAGAGAATCTTTTGTCCTTGCACAAATCTGTCTATCTTTTTGTTGAATCGGGATGCAAAGAGATCTACATCTGGAACCCCCCATCTTTGGCATATGGCCCAAAGGACGTCAGGATGCAGAGACCATTCCCCTGGAAGTAACTGCTGGCGACGTAGATAGTCCGCCTGCCAATTCTCTATTCCCGGGAAGAAAACTGCCGATATGCATGGCACATGCATCTCTGCCCAGACTAAGATCTGGTTCACCTCCTTTTGAGCAGCTCGGCTCCGGGTGCCTCCCTGATGATTGACATAAGCCACTGCTGTGGCATTGTCGGACTGGATCCTGACCGGACAACCCTGTAGCCTGATAGTCCAGGCTTTTAGAGCTAGATGTATCGCCCGGATCTCCAGAATGTTGATGGGTAAGGTCCTCTCTGTTTTGGACCATACCCCTTGGACCGCAGCCTGTTCCAGAACTGCTCCCCAACTTGACAGACTGGCATCTGTTATTACCACCGTCCAGGTAACCGGCAGAAAGGATTTCCCCTTCTGCAGGTCTTCGGGTATGAGCCACCAATTGAGCCTCTGACGCACCGCATGCGACAGGTGCATCGGAAAGTCTAATGCCTGAACTTTCTTGTTCCAGGTCGACAGAATACTGTGTTGCAGCATTCTTGAGTGAAACTGAGCATAGGGAACTGCTTCGAAAGAAGACACCATCTTCCCTAGTAGCCTCATACAAAGGCGGACTGAGGGACCCTTCTTGGTCCTTACTGCCAGAATCAGCTCTCTCAAAGCAGCGATCTTTGCCTGGGGTAGAAATATTTTCTCCTGGCTTGTATCTATAATCAGACCTAAATACTCCAGTCTTCTTACTGGTTTTAGGAAAGACTTTTCTAAGTTGAGGATCCAACCCAGGTGTTCTAGATACCTGACTGTGGTCCTCAAGTCTCCATTCAAAGAGGCTACCGACCGGTCTATCAAGAGCAGGTCGTCTAGGTATGCTATAACAGCTATACCCTGAGCCCTTAATCTGGCCAGAGGAGGAGCCAAGATCTTTGTGAACACTCGAGGTGCAGTGGCTATCCCGAAAGGCAGAGCCACAAACTGGAAATGGCGCCCTCCTACCTCGAAGCGCAGAAACTTCTGATGAGCAGGAAAAATGGGCACATGCAGATATGCATCTCTGATGTCTATTGATGCCAGAAATTCTCCTCCCTGCAGGGTGGGAACTACTGTTCGAATTGATTCCATGCGGAAGGATTGAATCCTTAGGAATCGGTTCAGATCCCTTAAGTCCAGAATGGGCCTGACATCCCCATTTGGCTTTTGGACCATAAAAAGGTTGGAATAGAAGCCCAATCCCTGGTCCTTTACGGGAGCTATCATAATGACCTCCTGCGACAAAAGTCGCTCTAACGCTAGAAGGAGCGACTGCTTCTTCTCTGGGTCGCTGGGGACCCTTGATCTGAGGAACCGAGGAGAGGGGAATTCCTGAAACTCCAGCTTGTACCCTAAGGTTACCGTGGAGATTACCCATCTGTCCTGGAAATCCTCCTGCCAGAGCTCTGAGAACTGTCGCAGTCTTCCCCCCACTCGAGTGAGCGGGGGCACCCCCTCATGCAGAGGTCTTAGTGTTTTGCCTAGTAGGCTTCTTTCCCCAGGACTTCTTTTGTCCCTGGGGTTGACTCTTGTCTCTGGACCCCGATGGAGGCGGCCGTCGAGACTGCCTGGAGGCTGAAGCCCCCAGCGCTGGGGAAAGAGTCCGTTTGAAAGAGGGACGCTTACTCTTCTTCTTGACAGGTAAGAGAGTGCTTTTCCCACAAGAGATTCTCTTGATATAGTTATCCAAGTCCTCTCCAAACAACCTTGCACCACGAAATGGAAACCCAGCCAGTAGCTTCTTACATGGTGCTTCGGCTGACCAATTTTTCAACCATAGGATTCTACGTATATGCACCAACCCCAGTGAAAGACGGGAGGTTTGCACGATAGACTCTCTAATGGCATCAACCACAAAGCATAAGGCCGCTGGAAGGTTAGCAAACCCCTGGGCCTGCTGTTCAGGTAATACTTTGATGACCTGCTTAACATGGTCTCTTAAGTATTGACAGACTCCAATCGCTGCTACTGCAGGTTGGGCCACTGATCCTGCTAAGGAGAAAACATCCTTCAATAGGGATTCCATCCTTTTATCTACAGGATCCCTGAGCATCTGAGCATTGTCTACAGGACAAGTCAGGCTATTTTTTACGGAGGAAATGGTGGCATCAATAGCCGGTATTCCCCACATTTTAATAAACTTTTCTTCCATCGGATAAAGTGTTGAAAACTTTCCCGGCGGAAAAAAACGTTTGTCTGGGTGATCCCACTCAGAATAAATAAGCTTTTCAAGTAAAGTATGAACAGGAAAAGCATGTGCTGCTTGGAAAGGTTTCAGTGACCCCAAAGCAGAAGAGGATTCTTTAGCAGTTTCAGGTATGGGCAACTTAAATGTGGAGCGGACCAATCCAGTGAGGATCTGCACTAAGACTTTCTCCTCTTGGGAAGTCGCAGAGGGTCCCTCTCCACCTGAATCCTCCGAAGAGGAATCATCCATCCCATCCCGATCCTCTGAAAGGGATTCATCTCCTTTATCCCAGAGCTCCTCTGTCTGAGGGTCTTGGGGAACAGAGGAAAGCCTAGTGCGTTTTCTTCCACTGAGTGAAGACGTAATCACGGCCATTAATCTTTCCTCTAGACCATTAATGGTTGAGGAAAAAACCTCTTGTGTAATATATAAAGGGGCTGAAGTGCCAGAAGCAGGTGTAGCCCCTGACCCCGATGGCTCTCCCTGGCTAGCTGTCCCTGGCCCATCTTTAGGGGGGGAGGATGCTGCCGACAGGGGGCCCTCAGAACCCGAACGAGATCCCCTAGTGTCTCTGGTTCCTGGGGTGCTTGAACCTCTTCTACCCATAGTGCAAAGCAACAAGGTGTGAGGTATACAAATGAACACTGCCCGCTGAGCGATGTAGTCTGGCTAAAAGCCTTGCTACCCAATGCTCAGTCTGGTGTTACTTCAGTAAATGCTGCCTAGGAGAATGCCTGTGTCCCACCTTACATGCGACCGTCAGCTCTGTGTCTCTCAGAAGGCTGTGTGCACCTGTACAGAGTGCCTCTAATAGCCTGCAGCTGGCCTGAGTGGGAGTCTAAGCACCTGTGCTGACGTCCCGCCCCCTCCTCTACCGCCCCCCCCCTCGAGTTTTGAAAAAAACGAGCGCTTCCCGCGCTGCCGACTCTCCTGTCATGCTTCCGGAGAAAGGCTGGGGATGGGGGGGGGGAGGGAGGGAGGCTGGTAACAAGATCTGCCTGAACGGCTATCTTGGGAGATGGTGGCCATTAGGCCGCAGAGCCCGGGTGGTATAACCACTTTCTAGACCCCTGTGGCCCCTCTCTAGCCTGGGGGGGAACATTCAAACATGAGAAATCCCCCTTTCCACCTTACCTGTTTGCAGCCTGCTTGAGACGCTGGGACATAAACAGCGATTACAACACCTGAGACAGAGTCAGCATGTGTAGGTTTGTGCTCTTGGCAGCCCCCGGTGGTCACAATAGGCATAGCATGCATTTACCTTAAAGGAGAAAAGCCACTAGAACTCAAAAATTCTGTGGAATCTCCTCTTACCTTATCCAGCCGCAGGGTGCTGTTTACACAGACCCAATCTTCACCTCTCACGGTGGGCTCCATTTGAAAAAACCATCAGAGACTGGGGCCCCCATCAGTAGGGGGATCCAACAGTTCTGGGGCCGTAAAGCACCTCGCCAGAAATTAGGAAGTTTAAAGCCATTTTCTGATCTGCGGGGTCCAGCTCTCTAAAAAGAGAAGCATTACGGGTAAAACCTCGTTTCTTCGGACACGAGGCCCAGGTACCATTCAATTCGGCCATGAAAAGACACTTTGAATGGATCCGGTTCGCCTGGCTTGCCCCAGTATAGGATCTTAGGATATTCCCTTTGGAGCTCAGCACAGGACATCTTTACATGTCCATCACCTAAGACACTGGCGTAAAAACTGAGGTATCCCTGCAAGGGGGAGGGATTATATAGGGGGTTGAACTTCCTGATAGGGTGTGCCAGTGTCCAATCACCAGTGATACCTATATAACCCATCAGTAATTACTGTGGCTCTGTGTCCCGTGATGTTCGAGAAAGAAAGTCTGAGGGACAGTAAACTGGCCCTTTGTTTGGAAAGTTTGGAGACCCCCATCATAGGTAGTACTCAGCATGATGAAGAATCAGTGTCATCTATATGATAAAATTAGGCTTGAGGGGGAAGTTTAGGTGTTAAGGGATGACAATAGGGACTAAATTATAGAGATACTTAATTTAATTCATAATGTACACATTTCTTAGCATTATATGATGTTGGCCATTTATAAACATTACTTTTGTGTTGTATAAATTTTCTTGTATCTAACACAGTTTATTATCACAATTAGCAACTGAATATCTTTGTACAAAGCAAGTGCTGGGTATAAGGTAAATTTGCTATAGCGATAAACTACCTTATGAAACTGGCAATGTAAACATGCACAAAGGTTGCCATCAGGTACTGGCAGTCAAAGCGATCCATAATTCCACCATGTCCGGGAATGGTGTCAGCAAAATCCTGTAAAAGTAACATGTATTACAGAACTGCAATCTTTTTACTATAGTGAAGACTGGAAAATAAAGATCCACTAATTAGGACAATGAAAAACTCTTTCAACAGTAGTCATTGGTACCCATGAACCTTTCACCAGTTGAGTTCAATGGGGAGGACGACAGTATTATACAGTCCTGGCCAAAAGTTTTGAGAATGACACAAAGTAATTTTCACAAAGTCTGCTGCTTCAGTGTTTTTTAGATCCTTTTTTCAGATGTTACTATGGTATACTGAAGTATAATTACACGCATTTCATAAGTGTCAGAGGCTTTTATTGACAATAACATTACGTTTATGCAGAGTCAATATTTGCAGTGTTGCCCCCTCTTTTTCAAGACCTCTGCAATTCGCCCTGGCATGCTGTCAATCAACTTCTGGACCACATCCTGACTGATGGCAGCCCACTCTTCCATAATCAATGCTTGGGGTTTGTCAGAATTTGTGGGGGTTTTTTTTTGTTCACCCACCTTGAGGATTGACCACAAGTTTTTAAAAGGATTAAGGTCTGGGGAGTTTCCTGACCAGAGGTGAGACAGATGTGCAGGAGGTACATTGGTGGAGCAGATGAGAAAGCGGATTACAGTGGTGGGGCAGATGAGCAGATGAGTTCAGTGTTAGGACAGATGAAAAGGTGATTCAGTAGTGAGACAGAAGAGTATGGGGATACGGTGGTAGAGCAGATGTACAGGAAGGTACAGTTTTGGGGCAGAGGAGAAAGGAGGTACATTGGTGGGACAGATGAGCAGGGAGTTACAGCGGTGGGACAGAGGAGCAGGGGGGTACAGAGGTGGGACAGATGTGCAGGAGGTACAGTCGTGGGGCAGATGAGAAAGGGGGTTACAGTGGTGGGGCAGATGAGAAAGGGGGTTACAGTGGTGGGGCAGATGAGAAAGGGAGTTACAGTGGTGGGGCAGATGAGCAGATAAGTTCAGTGTTAGGACACATGAGAAGATGGTGGAGCAGATGTGCATGAGGTACATTGGTGGGGCAGATGAGAAAGGGGGAACATTGGTGGGGCAGATGAACAGGGGGTTACAGTGGTAGGACAGAAGAGCAGGGTGGTACAGATGAGCAGGGGGTTACAATGGTGGGACAGAACAGCAGGGGGGTACAGAGGTAGGGCGGATGTGCAGAGTAGTACAGTGGTGGGGCAGATGAGAAAGGGGGCACATTGGTGGGGCAGATGAGCAGGGTGGTACAGTGGTGGGGCAGATGAGAAAGGGAGTACATTGGTGGGATGAGAAAGGGGGCACATTGGTGGGGCAGATGAGCAGTATGGTACAGTGGTGGGGCAAATGTACAGGGGGTTACCGTGGTGGGGCAGATGAGCAGGGGGTTACAGTGGTGGAGCAGATAAGCAGGGGGTTACAGTGGTGGGGCAGATGAGCAGGGGGTTACAGTGGTGGGGCAGATGAGCAGGGGGTTACAGTGGTGGGGCAGATGAGCAGGGGGTTACAGTGGTGGGGCAGATGAGCAGGGGGTTACAGTGGTGGGGCAGATGAGCAGGGGGTACAGTGGTGGGGCAGATGAGCAGGGGGGTACAGTGGTGGGGCAGATGAGCAGGGGGGTACAGTGGTGGGGCAGATGAGCAGGGGGGTACAATGGTGGGGCAGATGAGCAGGGGGATACAGTGGTGGGGCAGATGAGCAGGGTAGACAGTGATCTGAAGTGTGAAGTTGCAGCAATTGGGGTTGATCTGAGGCATCAGAGTGCAGGATGTTAATTTCTCACTACTAAAGTAGTTTACTTTATAAAAAATCCTTTTCGTAATTGAGAGTGTGAAGTTTTTTGTTAGAAAATTGGCACACTCAATTTCTTTGAAAACATTTTTCGGCACACTGTGTGCGCAAAAGGTTGCCTATCCCTGTTCTAACTCAACCAGCATTACAGAGTGATTTCCAGCCTTGTCCTCATCTACACTGACACCTGTGTTAATGAGAGAATCACTAGCATGATATCAGCTGGTCCTTTTGTGGCAGGGCTGAAAAGCAGTGGAATTTTTTGGGGGGATTAAGTTCATTTTTATGACAAAGATGGACTTTGCAATTAATTGCAATTCACCTGATCACTATTCATAACATTCTGGAGTATATGAAAATTGCCATTATAAAAATGTAAAAACCTTATGAAGCTGGCAACGTAAACATGCACAAAAGGTTGCCATCAGGTACTGGCAGTCAAAGCGATCCATAATTCCACCATGTCAGGTGGAAGCAGACTGAGGCAGCAGACTTTGTGAAAATTAATATTTGTGCCATTCTCAAAGCTGTAAATACTATACATTAATAATACAATGGTACTAGTGCTTGTTTTTTTATATGAAAATCTATTTTCCACCTAATAATGAGAAAAGCCGAAGAAATAATAGTACCCAGTTAAGAAGTGGTGTTTTAAAATGCCAGCTAATAATAATGACATTTCCATGTTGAAAACATTGGCAACACAGGGCTTACCTTAATTTTAAAAGCTCTTTTAAAGCCACTGGCAAAGAATCCTCCAAATGGCCCAATCAATGATCCAAATGTGGAGAGAGCAATACTATGAAACTGGAACGGATACATCTTGACTGTTTTCTAGAAGACAGACATTAATACTTCATTAGAGATTACAGGAACACAAGACTAGGTGGTGCCTAGTAATGACTTCTGGCTCCGGTTTTTAGAACACATGCTGTCCATACAGTGCCACATTTACCGGCATCCAGCAAACAGGGCTTTATTTTTCATGTTCGATTGTATTTGGTTATTCACAGTCTGATTAGTTAAGTTTTGAGGCATGTGACGGTGGAGTTTGTGTCTGCACAGGTGAGAAGAACATTACCTAATAGAAAGTGTATATTTGTATGTGGTTTATTGAGAATGGGGTCTGCCGTGGCGCTGAAATGTCAGTGTGTTAAGGTTCAATCTGCATATTTGAAAATAACCTAATTAGAAATCTAAAGTCGATAGATACAATGTTGCCTCTCTCTTCTATTTATGGTTGATGGTGTCACTGTTAGCCAAGCACATCCGACAAAGGAAACAAAAGGGGGTGGAGCTAGACAGATTTTTTTTACAATATTTGAAGTCTAGCCTGCTGACAACTATGTCTCATTCTATAGGTACACTAAATAGCCATTCAGGGAAAAAAAGGTGTGTTATTTGCGGGATTACCAGCTTAAAATTCATGGAAAAAAACAAAAAAAACAAATGCAGCTGCTATGTCTAATAGCTGGTAATCTGCAATATATTACATTGTTTTTGGGTTTAGATACGCATAAATAGGTCACTATGGGTCATGTACATTTCATAGAGAATATGCCTGATAACAGCAGTCACTTACAGCTACATATTGAATACTTCAAGTTCTTTACAATGAAACTACTGGCTCCTTTCACACGGGCGAACTGATTAGGTCCACCTGGAAAACTGACAGGCGGACCTGATCAAACTATCCATTGCCCTCCATGGAGCCGGGGATGTCAACGGACATGTGTTGATACCGGCGGACAGCCGATCCTATACGCCACAGACGGATGGGGGCTGCGTTCCCCATCCCTCTGGCGGATCAGAGGACAGTCGGATTGAAAACGGACAAAATGTTACTGAAACCCAGTGGAAAAGAATTTTAGAATTGGCCCCGCTAGTTTGTCTCCCTCCCACAGGATGTCACACCTGTTCTTGCTTTATAGAACTTACTACACCCCTTCTAAACTCTCTTTCTGTTTGGTCGTCGCTCAGATTCGAGCTGCCCTAGGTGTGGGGACCTAGAGGCAGACATGTCCCATATGTTTGAGATGTCCGAAGTTGTTCTGTTACTGGACAGGGGTGACTGAGTACATTGACCGGGCGTTCGGCACTTTCACTGAGTTGGAAGCAAAAAGCTGCTTGTTGGGTCTTGCGGAGGAAGGGGGGAACTTAGGAAACAGGCAGATAGCAGTTACGAGATGTTTATTCCAAGCAAGGAACCTGATTGCCCGGAGGTGGCAGTCGGTGCTACCCCCGTCCAGTGAGGAATGGCTCAACACTATGAATGCGGTAATTCTTAAAGAAAAAGCGATGTACATAAGGCAAAGTGCCTTATGTACCCCCCCCCCCCCCCCCTCAGATACAACTCTTATTGTATTTGGAACATATTGACCCTTTTTTTCTACTTCTTTTTTTTTTTTTTTTTTTTTTTTAGGGGTGATCTGAATAGGGGCGGGAAGCGGGATTTGGAAGACAGGTCTGATTTTTTATTTTTAACATTGTTTGTAATAACTAAGAAAATGTTGAATAAAGAAACTGAATTAAAAAAAGAAAACAGACAAAATGTCCATTTACATCCGACCACCCCATAGAAGAGAGCGGGCTGTCCGCTCTGCTTCAACGAAGCAGACACAGACCTGTCATCTACCTGTTCAGAGAGGATCAGCAGAGAGATCCCCCGCTGAGCAGGCGGATCCATTGGTGGACACCGCCAGTGTGAAATAGACTTAAAATCAGCTATTCTGAGGCTATTTGTAATTATATTCTTACATTCTGTAAAACACGAATATGAAAAAAGAATGTAAGGGTTTACTGAAAGGACACATTTCAATAAGGTCACAGGTTTCTGAAAATCCTGGTAGAAATGAGTGGAAAAGTCTATTTATATAACATGGTAGGAATAATGATATCACCTAAAAGCGTCAAAGTCACTGAACTGGATTTCATGAACATGATGCTACAGTGAGGAAACAATCACCCTTTGCAGGGTACGCCTTTGCTTCTTAATGTTTTCTACTTTGTTTCTGCTTGTTTGAAACCACAGAATACTTACCCATCCCAGTATTGACTGTAGAAATGAAGGTACAGCATAGTCATGTATCTTGAAGATCTCAGGTGGTTCACAGCTGGTAGAAAAGCTGTTCGATTCACTGTTGTATTCCACGGGGCATACAAAGTACTGGAACTGCGATAAGATGTAGGAAAACTGCAAAGCAAAAAAAGCAGCAATGACAGTTGGTAAAATGTTTTTAACCATTTAAATAATTATTAACAAATGTTTGGTAAAATGGTGAGCTCTTGGGGGACAGCCCCATAGGATTCTATGTGGATTGACTGCATATGTACGGCCAGTGCAAAGAAGTTTTTTTTACAACCAAGATGCTGGGAAATATGCATCTTGGGATAGAGGCCAGAGCCATTTTTGTGTTTTTTTGAACACGAAAAAAAAATCATTTTACATCTGAAGATTACTTAAAACCCCCAAAACATTATATATTTTGTGAAAGCAGACACCCTGAAAAATAAAATGGCAGTGGTTCCAATTTTTTAACCACTTGACCACTGGGCACTTAAACCCCCTTAATAACCAGACCAATTTTCAGCTTTCAGTGCTCTCACAATTTGAATGACAATTACTCAGTCATGCAACACTGTACCCATATGAAATTTTTGTCCTTTTTCACACAAATAGAGCTTTCTTTTGGAGGTATTTAATTACCTCTGGGTTTTTTATTTTTTGTGCTATAAATGAAAAAAAAAGACAGAAAATTTTGTACAAAAAATGCATTTTTCTTCATTTCTATTAAATTTTTTTGCAAATAAGTAATTTTTCTTCATAAATTTGGCCAAAAATGTATACTGCTACATATCTTTGGTACAAATAACCCAAATTAGTGGGTATTATTTAGTCTGTGTGAAAGTTATAGGGTCTACAAGCTATGGTGCCACTCACTGAAAATGTATCATTTTGATCACACCTGATGTACTGACAGCCTATCTCATTTCTTGAGACCCTAACAAGCCGGTAAAGTACAAATACCCCACAAATTACCCCTTTTTGGAAAGTAGACATTCCAAGGCAGTTAGTACAAGGCACAGTTAGTTTTTTGAAGTTGTCATTGTTTCCCACAATTCTTTGCAATATGAAGATTTTTTTTATTTTTATTTTTTTTCACTCCAGATTGTCAATATAACAGGTTATTTATCTCACATGGCATGTACAGTCCACAAAGGAAACCCCAAAATATATTCTGCTGCTCCTCCTGAGTATGGTGATACCACATGTGAGACTTTTACATAGCCTGGCCACATACAGAGGCCCAACATTGAAGTAGCCTCTTCAGGCGTTCTAGGAGCATAAACTACACATCTCATTTCTCAACCACCTATTACACTTTTGAAGGCCCTGGAGCACCAGGACAATGGAAACACCCACAAAGTGACCCCATTTTGGAAAGCAAACACCCCAACGTATAATCTATGAGGCATAATGAGTCTTTGGAACAGTTCATTTTTTTCCAGAAGTTTTTGGAAAATGTGGAAAAAAAATGAAAACGCATTTTTTTTTTTTTTACACAAAGTTGTCCATTTATAAGATATTTCCAACACATAGCATGTACATAGCAAAAATGACACCCCAAAATGTATTCTGCCACTCCTCCTGAGTATGGAGATACCACGTGTGAGACTTTTACACAGCCTGGCCACATAGAGGCCCAACATCCAAGAAGGTGTTCCAGGGACATAAATTACACATCCAATTTCCTTACAATCTATCACATTTTTGAAGGCCCTTCATATTTCTAACACAGCATGTACATACCAAGAATTACACCCTAAAATACATTCTGCTGAGCAAAGGGTAAACAAAAGATTACCTGTGATTTTAGTAGTGCAATTGTCCACAGGAGGAGAGCCCTGATCCAGGCAGCAGGCAGGGACGTGGTCAGCGACAGTGAATGGAATTGTCCAGGCAGCAGGCAGGAATATTGTCCATAGTCAGTACAGGCAGGGATGCTGTCCATATGCAGTCCAGGGTCAGTGCAAGTAGAGATGTTGCCAGCAGTGCCAAAATATTGGTCCAAGTAGCAGGCCAGGAAAGAATGGGGACAGGGGTAGAGGCTTCTCCCACCCAAATCTCTTAGAAGCCTCTGAGTCTCCAGACCCTAATCCAGGAATGAGAAAACGAAAAAATCAGTTTTCTTCATCCAGAAAAACAATTCTGGAGCCCCTCACATATGTGAGACCCCTGTGTTCCCACTAGCATAGCAGGGTAAAAGATCAATCCAAGAGGCAGGCAAAAAACGTGGTCAAACAGTCCAGGGTCAGTTCCAGAGCAGGCAGAGGTAGGTACAGTTTAGCGTTAGGCAGAAGCGTGGTCGTATAACATGCAAAGGGTCAGTTCTGGAGAAGGCAGAAGTATGTTTAGCGCTAGGCAGAAGCTTGGTCGTATAACAGGCCAGGGTCGGTTCCGGAGAAGGCAGAAGTATGTACATTTCAGTGCAGTGGCATAAGGGGTATGGAGGAAAATGACAGGAAATGAGAATTATGTTTACCATACTTCCCTAATAATGTAGAGAGGTACGGTAACGACAGAAACATTCAACTATACAGAGGTCTGGTTGGGAAGGACAATCGGGACAATAATACGTGGGGTCTCTTCTTTTTTTTTAAATCATAAAAGTTTTTATTGCTCATATGAATAAACATATATTACATTACATTGATATTTGCACCGTAATCAGCATTTCTTTTTCCCACATATTAACATATCCATCGATAAGGTGTCATAGTTTGCGTTTTGGATCTTTCAGCATTCAGACTCTATGCTCCATCTAATCAAATCAAAAACATATTCTCCATTGTCCCCATACCCTCCTCCTCCGCTCTCCAATACCCACTCACGGTGTCTATCTATCGTATCTTTAAACACCCCTCAGCAACCTCATCTGTACCAATTCCGTGGGGCTTATACCTGGCACATCCAGCCACGGGTCCCACAATCTGTCAAACTTTCCAGGACTGCCCCTGTGCTGGTAAATATATTTTTCCATTATAAGCGTTTTTCCCATATTTAGTATCCATGTTTTGCTACTAGGCGGCGCAGCAGACTTCCATCCCATCAGTATTACCTTTCTAGCCTGAAATAGCGCCCGTGCAAAAGCGACTCTCGTCACCTCCTCCGCAATCACCCCCTCCAGAACTCCCAGTAAGCAACATAATGGATCTAATGGGACAGTGACCTGGAACACCTGATTTAGTGTAGCCAGGACCTCCGTCCAGTACCTATGGAGTTTGGGGCACCGCCAGAGGAGGTGAATCAATTCCCCAGACGCCGCCCTGCATCTGCCACACAATGGGTCAGGCGCCCTGCCCATCCTGTACAGCTTAACAGGTGTATAATGTACTCTCAACAAGATGTAAAGTTGGGATACCCTCTGCGCCACGTTTAGTGAGCAGGAGTTAACTGCTTGCAGAGCTTCTTCCCATACCTCCCCTGATAGGGGGCCTAAGTCCGCCTCCCACTGAGCAGCCGCCTTTGTGGGATACCCCTCTAACAGTGACGCTAATAACATGTTATAGCATTGTGAAATCATGCCCTTAGTCTCCAATGCCTCCTGCATTATATGAAAAACCGGTGTGGGGGATTGGGACCAGTCAGTTGCATCCCCTTGTGCTTTAATTGCATGCTTCAGTTGTAGATAGTAAAACAGCATATTGGCAGGCAGTGAGTATTTTTCTTGTAGATCTTTAAACGATAATAATGTTCCATTACTGAAAATCTGGTGCAGATGTGTGATACCCTTGCAGCGCCATCTGTGCCCTTGTTGGATCTTGGCCAGCTCAACATATGTTTTATTTTCCCATATCGGGCTATACTTAGTAAAGCCCAAAACGTTTTGTAGTTGTTTAGCTTTGTTCCATACTTTCTGCAGCAGTGTATATGTAGGCATTTGTTTATTGGGTTTTTGGAAAAGGTGGGCCTCCAGTCCCTCAGGTATTGACTCCGCCCCTGTGCCCACCAGCATAAGTTTAGCCGATGAGCCCAGTGGGCGAGGGGTCATAGCGCCTATCAGTTGCTGCAGCTGCGCCGCTAGATAGTATATCCATGGGTTGGGTAGGGCTAGGCCCCCCCTCTCCTTAGAGCGCTGCAGCTGTTCCAGCTTGATTCTAGGGGGCTTGGTATGCCACAGCAACAGCCGGAATAAGGAGTTAACCACTCTGAATATCTTCAACGTGATAACTACAGGCGTTTTGTGTAGCATATATAGAAATTGTGGCATCAGAATCATTTTTATGAGATTTACTTTTCCTGCCAGGGACATCCTAAGTTTATTCCAAATATTTATCTTGTCTCTAAACCGTGACAGCAGGGGGTAGACATTTAGACTACAAAAGTCTGTAAGTGTAGGCGAGATGTGTATACCCAAATATTTAAATGTAGAAACCACCGGTATCTGGGTCGGGGGTCTCATGTTGGTCGTCGGGGAACCGTCTATAAACATTAAGGCAGATTTAGTCCAGTTGATAGTGAGGCCTGAATAGCGACCAAATTCAGTTATAAGTGACATTGCCTGTTCCAGGGATCCCTCTGCGTCTTCCAAAAACAAAAGCATGTCATCGGCGTAGAGCATGATTTTTTCATGCAATTCACCATATTGAAAACCTTTGATCTGTGGGCAGTCTCTCACCTGTGCCGCCAGGGGCTCTATAGCCAGTGCGAAGAGCAGGGGGGACAGAGGACATCCCTGTCTGGTCCCCCTGCCCAGCCCAAAGGTGTGGGACATTCGATCCGCCACACGTATAGCCGCCCGGGGTGTATCATACAGCAGCCTAACCCACCTGATGAACCTGGGCCCAAACCCAAACTTGGCCAGAACCGCCCACAAATATCTCCAGCACACGCTGTCAAATGCCTTATTGGCGTCAAGAGACAGCAAGGCTCTACAGCCCATAGACTCCGAGGGGGTCTGCATGTTTAGGTATAGGCGTCTAAGGTTGGTTGCCGTAGATGTTCGAGGCATAAATCCCGCTTGATCTAAGTGAACTATTGTTCTAACAATCTTATTAACCCGCTTGGCCAGTACTTTTGCTAGTATTTTAATGTCGCTCTGAAGGAGCGATATAGGCCTATAGGAGCCCGGGTCTAAGGGGTCCTTACCCATTTTTAACAATAATATAATGTTAGCTCTAGTCATAGTGATTGGTAGCCTTCCCAATTTAAAGGATGCGTTTAATACTTCGAGCAGTTTAGGTAGGATTGTTTCGCCATATTGGGTGTACACCTCCATGGGGAGCCCGTCGTCCCCGGGGGCCTTGCATGTAGGGAAAGAGGCAGCCGCCTCCCTCAGTTCATCCAGCGAAATTGGTGCCTCCAGCTCCCCCCTAGCCTGGTGGGTCAGAGCTGGAAGCGTTATAGTGCTCATGTATGTCTGCAGTTCTTCGTCTGTATAGTTGTCACACGGTTTATATAACTCTGCGTAGAAATATGCTAGCTCCTCTATAATTTTCTCCGGATCATTCACCAGACGTCCCGAGGAGCTACGTATCGCTCCTATAGCGGGGGACGACTGTTGAGATCTGGCTATCCTGGCCAACAACCTACCAGTTTTTTCACCCTCTTCGTAAAAAGCTTGTTTAGTAAAGAACCGTTTACGTTCCGCGGCGGAGGACCTCAACCGATCCAGGGACTCCTGGGCCGATATCCATGCCTCCCTCGCGGACTCTGATGAGTCTAAAATAAAAGCGAGCTCCAATTGCTTCACCCGGTCTTCCACCTGCATCAGTACGGTTGCGGAATTGTGTTTTACGTCAGCAATTTCAGCTATAAATGTGCCTCTCAGGCATGCTTTAAAGGCATCCCATCTTACTAAAAGATCAGTTTGTCTTCGGTTGTCTAGAAAGTATTGTTCTATCTGTTTCGCTACTCTGTCGTGAGAGGTGAAGAGCTTTAGCCAAAAAGCGTTCAGCTTCCACGGTGCTCTAGGCAGTGTGGTCGCCGGTCTAGTAACCAGATAAGTGACTAGAGGAGAGTGGTCCGAGACCCCTCGGGGTAAGTATTCTACCTTGTGTATCATACTTAGGAGTTGGGGGGATCCCACACACAGGTCAATACGGGAAAGTGACCCATGGGTTTTGGAGAAGCAGGAAAATTGTTTTGTATTAGGGTATTTAGCTCTCCATAAGTCTATCCAACCCACCTCTATCAGTAGTCTACTCAGAATAGTGCCCCTGTTTCCCGATGGTGGCTGTGCCGGGGGGTGTCTGTCTAGTCTGGGATCTAAGTAGCCATTAAAGTCACCCATGATCATTATTGGGATATCAGGTTTGTCAACCAGGTAAGTCAAGAGGAGCTGTAAAATTTCCCTGGAGAACGGAGGAGGTACGTACACAAACACCAATATCAATGTCAAGGTATACAACCTGCAATGCAAAAACACAAATCTACCCGTGGAATCAATCACAGCATCTAATTCCTGGTAAGCCAAGGATTTATGTACCAAAACACTCACCCCGCGAGAAAATGCAGTGTGAGTAGAATGGTAGGCCTTGCCCACCCAGGAATACTGCAGAAAACTGACTGTTTCCTTCGTTAGGTGAGTCTCCTGGAGGCCCACTATTGCTGGGTGAAATTTTTTCAGACATGTGCTTATCATGGTACGTTTCAAGGGATCAAGGACACCTCGGACGTTCCATGTCACAACTGGGGTGTTTGCCATGATTGATATTGTAGATTGAAAAGTCCTGGGTGAACCTGTTTCTTCGCCTCATCTTCTGGCCGTAAAGTATCAATGCATGTCTCGATGACCCAGACTGTCCCGGTACAGCATTCAGCGTTGTTTTGCGATGACGATCCGAGGCATCTGTGGAAAAAAGTGCGTGGTGTCTTCGTATGCAAAAGTGTCCCTCTCCTCTGTAGCAGTGTGCTCCACGGTGTAGATCTCGCCCTGTGGGTGTGAGCAGTGTTCCCACAGTGGTCAGGGGGGGATTCCCCCGTTCCGACTGTGCACCTTGAGTTGTGCTTCAAACTGGTGCCAACCGGGCACATTTTAACTGGCCCCTGCAACTGGGCCGAAACTTGAGTGTTCAAAAAGAAAGAGTTTCCTGTGGGTACAACTGTCCCACCTTGACTTTTGACTTTTCTTGGTATTTTTCTTTTAAACAAAGCTCTTGTCTCGCGTTAACTTTATAGATTAATGATATTGTCCCGCAAACTATGTTGTAGACTATAAAAAGGTCTAATAATGACTGACCAATTCTCCAGCTTCGCGTTGTGTGAGTCAGTCTCCCATATCAGCTTCTCTCCTCCTCCTTAGATCCTGTTCGTTGCGGTCCAGCCAGGCGGATGCTTCGGCTGCAGATTCAAAGAATGTGGACTGACCTCTTGCCGTAATACGTAACTTAGCCGGGTATAACATGGCGTATGCGACATGGATCTTCTGCAATCTTTTCTTTACTTCTGCAAATTTGGCCCTTTTGCGCTGTACCTCTGACGAGAAGTCAGGGTAAAAGGAGATTTTGGTTCCATTATAGTGCACTGCTCCCTTCTCCCTGGCCAATCGAAGTATTATTTCTCTGTCCTTATAGTTCAGAAGTCTGGCCAGCATTGATCTAGGTGGATTGCCTGGGGGGAGGGGTCTCAATGGTGTACGGTGAGCTCGCTCCACCGCAAAAAGCGTGGTAAAAACATCTTTGCCGAATATGTCTTGTAACCACATTTCTGTAAATGCTGTGGGGTCCCTCCCCTCCACCTTCTCTGGGAGCCCCACTATGCGTACATTATTCCTCCTGAGACGGTTCTCGATGTCGTCATTTTTGGCATTGGCCTGAGCCACTTGCTGTAATGCACTTCTAGTATCTCTAGTGAGGGGGGGTAGTATATCCTCCACCTCGCTGATCCTTCCCTCCACAGCTGTGGTCCTCTCCCTGATCTTTTGAATGTCATGGCGCAATAGTGAAACAGTCTCAGTAAGGCTCCCAAATTGTGCTTTCAGTCCGTTTACAGACGCTGTGCAGCACTGTACCGCCCGCAGAATATCACTTAGCGTGGGCTGCTGTCCCTCATCAAGCACGGGGTCAGGGCCTTCAGTATTAAGGATCAGGGAGCCCTCTAATGGCAACGTATCATCCAGCGCCATGGCGCCTTCATGTCCCTCAGTGTCCATTGCCAATGACTGCTGATTCAGGGGGGAAGCACCGCTCTGTCCCTGCATCTTTTGGGCATAGTATACCATGTCCCTGGGCTGCTCTTTCCCCCATTGTTTACCAGATTTTGCCGTCTTACCGCTCGGATCCTGCGCCCTGTCTGTGCTGCGGGCCGCACGCTGTGGTAAAGGTGAGCCGGCGCCATCTTGGCCTTCCATGGCCGCCGCTGCTGCTGCTTCTTTCTCCCCTTTTCTGGTCATTCTGGACCTCTGGCACCTTTTGGGAATGTTGTGATGTGTCCTGTAGGGTCGCGGCGTACTGATGGGTCAGTTCTGGGTTCGGATCAGTGGCGGGTTCAGGATATTATAAGGATCAGTGGCGGGAGCTCCGTGCCGTGCGTCCGCTCACATGCCCGTCCAGGCCACGCCCCCCCGGGGGGGTCTCTTCTAATTCCTCCACTGGAGCACACCCGGCATTTCTTTTGACATCTGCGGCCTGTTTCACAGGGGGGGGATTTTGTCAGGAAAGTGGCGCTCGTGGAGTCTGCTCACGGAATCAGAGCAAATAGTTTCTGGTGGGCTTTCAGGGTACAAAAGGGCGGAAATAACTTCTTCTAGGTAGTGGAGATAGGATACGGGGTTCTCTGTAGATTTTTGGTAAATAACATAAGTGTCATACATGGCCAAACTGAAAAAATAAATGGACACTTTTTTATACCAGTGGCGGGATTTTCTTGTGGGAAGGTAGGGTTCAATCATCTGATCGTTGAAGTCCACTCCCTCCATAAACAAATTATAATCGTAAACACAAGCTGGTTTCTGGACTGGGCCGTTTCTTCTGGGGACTTCCACGTAGGTGTCATTATGAATTGTCGTCAGCACGTGGATGTTTCGTCTGTCCCTCCACTTGACAGTCAATAGCTCCTGGTTCCGCAAAGATGCCGTCTCCCCTCATTGTAGCCTTTCATTGACAAGTTTTTGCGTGAAGCCCTTTCTATTCGCTCTTACTGTACCACATGCTGGGGTGTCTCTCCGGTGAAGATTGCGGAAGAGGGGCAAGCTGGTATAAAAATTATCCACATAAAGATGGTATCCCTTTCCAAGGAGTGGATAGACAAGCTCCCAGACCACTCTTCCGCTGGCTCCAATGTACCCTGGGCATTCAGGGGGATGCAGTTGGGAGTCCTTCTCTTCGTACACCAGGAAGGCATAGATGTACCCCGTGGCTTGGTCGCAAAGTTTGTACATTTTTACCCCATATTGGGTCCTTTTGCTGGGGATGAATTGTTTGATGCCCAGCCTGAAAATTTTACAAGAGACTCATCCACGGAAATATTCTGTTCAGGGGTGTATAACTGGGGAAATTTTTCAGAGAAATAATTTAGGAGTGGCCGAATTTTAAATAGTTTGTCAAAAGCTGGGTCATTTCGGGGAGGGCACTGGGTGTTGTCATTGTAATGGGGGAACTGCATAATCATTAGGTATCTGGATCTTGGCATATAGGATGAGAAGAGTGGCATGTGGTGGATGGGTTTGGTAGACCAATAGGAGTACAATTGTTTTTTTTTTGAGAGTCCCATAGTAGAAGTTAGGCCTAAGAAAATTTTGAATTCCTCTATGGTTAGTTATCCCCACTCAAGGGGACGGGTGTAGCTAGAGCCAGGGTTGCTTACTATGTGCTGCTGTGCGTAGAGGTTGCACTGGGCCACAATGGACGATGGTAAGTCTTCAGTGAAAATCAAATGAAAAAAATCAAGCATGGCAAAATCATCGGTGTTCACCTGAACACCTGGCTGGGCGGTGAAAGGGGGGATATTTGCTGCTCCGGAATTAGGGGGAAGCCACAGGGGGTTTTAAAGGGCATAGCCCCTATCCCTTTGGGGCTGAGATAACACCCTACTGGTGCCTGGCCTTTGTTGTAGTGGCTCTGCTCACGAGGTGGACGGCACTGCTCACGAGGTGGACGGCCCTGCGCTGCTGGTAGTAGGCTGCTGCTCCACGCCAGAACGCCTTCTTTTCACGGGCACACATTCCTTTTCCATTTCTGTATCAGAACCGCTGCTTATCACGGGTTCATAGGCCGAATTGGAATCGGACTGAAACTCAGAGAGCTCCCCGCTGCTCTCATCGGTCATGCTTAGACACTGGTAGGCCTCCTCGCTAGTAAAATATTTTTTTGCCATACTGGTGGCTGAGGCTGCACTGCAGAGCACTGTGGTGGACCTGGTGGACACAGGTGGCACTGGTGGGTACAGGCGGCACTGGTGGGCACAGGCAGCACTGATGGGCACAGGTGGCACTGGTGTGCACTGTAGTGGCACTGGTGTGGCTCTGGTGGCACTGATTAGCACACAGGCGGCACTGATATGGCACAGATGAGCATTTATGGGCACAGGTGGCACAGGTGTGGCTCAGAGGTGGCACAGGTGGCAGATGGCACTGTTGTGGCACTATTAGGCACTGCTGGGCACTGCTAGAATGATAAAACTCAGTTTGGCACACGATCTGCTCTCCTCTCCTCTCACGCTGCATCGGTGTGAGGAGAGCAATGAACTTGTGATGACCCCGTTTGACAGTTTTGTTGACATTTGTGATCGCTCCATCATTGGACGGAGCGATCACGTGGTAAAGGGCCGCTGTCATTGGCCCTTTACCGCGATCCGTGTAGCGCCGGGTCCCGTGAACCCGGCGAGCACGGATGTTCCCGTGTGTGCGACCCAGCGGGCGTGCGGGAACGATTCTCCGTGAGGACGTCCCTGGACGCCCTTCCAGAGTTAAACAAACCGCCCTGTAGCCTTCATTTGGCTATGGGCCGGTTATTAAGTGGTTAAAGTCATACGATATTAGAACAATGGTTTATCAAGCGCAAAATTTCAGTAACAAATACACTAAAGTTAATTCTAGGGCATACCAACACAATATATTACCCAAGTTATTAAAAGATGAAGTTGCATTGAGTAAATAGATACCGAAGATGTCCAGCCTCAAAACTGCATACACTCATGAAACAGCAACAAATGTTGGTACCCTAAATCGATAGGCGATTCTTTAAAAAACCCTGTAGGGTAAGAAGTATTGCTCTCACTCCAGCCTAAGCGGTGATATGTAATGTGTAACGCAATCAACATTTATGTACGTAAGAGTCACCACGGTCTATGTTACATTTGCAAATGCATATACAGGGTCGGCTCAAAAATGTGTTTTTTTTTTTTTTGGGCAGGGGCGGGTTGGCAGGGGAGGATCCAAGTGCTTAGGTATAACTTTTTTTTTTTCCCATTTTCTCCCACTAAACTTGAATCCAAAGTCCCCTATGTGATATTATTTTGTTATTATAGGTTCTCTTTAATGGGACCCCTGATGTCTCACCTGCCCTTCAATGAAGCTAATGAAGCACGGATTGTGCTACGTTAGCTTCTTCCCTAGCCACAGCAGCCCGGAAAAGTGACAGTCGAACCCAGAAGTGATAAATACAAAATGCTTCTGGGTTTTTACTAGGTAAGGGGAGTCTTGAAGATGTTCATTGGTCTCCTACCAGTCAGCACCCACCATGCGATTCCCAGGCCCACAGGTGGGGGAAAATGCCCTGGGGGTGAGTAGAAGCAAATCAGACAAATGTACAGCCACCCAATCACTTCCATCTGACAGTCGGCTTGTCAGAGTTACACACGTTTCCCAGGAATGTGAGTTAATGCACCCTCTGCTGCTGATGTATGGCATACACCAATGATAGTGAAAAGCTTAGGCAGCCCATACATGAATCATTTCCGCTGTCGGAATACAATGATCCGTGCTGCCGGCTTAAGCTGGTGGCACTGAATGATCATGGAAAAATCAAACAGGCTGGTTGTACAGAACCAGGGTGCCCATACATGGATTGAAATTTGTCTGGCCCCTGCTGAACTGGACGAATTTTGATCCATGTATGGCCAGCTTTATGCATCTGGGTTTTATATGTAAATTTCTCTCTTTTTTTAGTTTACATAATATGAACTATTACATATGAATATTATGCATTTTTATAATTTATAAATGCAAGTGAAGTGAATGAGTCACAGCAGTGACTCCACCTCTTTTTTCCCGCAAACAGGGACAGAGTGTGTGAAATGAAAAAACTTCTGCTCTACTCTTTTAGAAAAAAAACATATAGTGTTCTGGTAATCCATTTCACATTGCTGCACCCTATATAATATAATATGTTTATTTAAAGATAAATAAATATGTTTTTACCACCCACATGTTATACGGAGGGCCCAGAAAAAAAAAAAAAAAAAAACTTGCCAAGGTTTGCCTACCTTAAAGTGGAGGGCCACCCTGTAAAAAAAAAAAATTACACCAAAAATCCCCCCCCCAAAAAAAAAAAAAAAAAAAAAACATTTTTAAACTTACCTAAACTCTTGTTGCTAGGCAGTCATCCTAATCAGCCTCTTCTGCGGCATCTTCTGCTCCTCGGTGAGCGGCCCCGTTGTCTACTGGGAACTGTGTGTGTTCCCAGAACACCACGGGGCCATTCACAGAGCGCCGTGCTGCTCGCGCGTGCGCAGTAGGAAACTGGCAGTGAAGCCGCAAGGCTCCACTGCCTGTTTCCCTTACCTAGGATGGCGGTGTCGGGACCCGAGAGCCGAGGGACAGTTCGGTCTCGGGCGGCGGGAACCCAGGACAGGTAAGTATTTATTTAAAGTCAGCAGCTACAGTGTTTATAGATGCTGACTTTTAATTTTTTTTTTAGGCCGGAATCCCGCTTTAACTCTAAAATCAACCAAAACGGTGACTGTGTACATCACCGTTAACTGACCATTCAGGATCCTTGAGGGAACGTGTACCCAGGAAGCACTCTTCTGTGCTCTACAAATCTCTGCATTCAATGCCCCTAAAGAACCTCGCCCCTGCCCACTACCCCTTCTTTTGGTTCTATGATGTGATGTATAAGCCAGGGTGAGGAACCACAGTGGCCAGTGGGGCAAGAAAGTATTCAACTCATCCAATGATCAAATGCTTGCAGCGGATGGGTGACAGAGAAGAAACAGGTGACAGAGTCACTTTGAGCTCTTTAACCATTCAAACAGAACCCTTTTTCTGTGCCTCTATTAACATTAATTCAAATTGGCTTAGCACTTAAATATAAAAAAAACTCTTTACTGAACACTCATTATGCAAACAGTGGCAACTCAGCAATGACTATGATCTTCCTTATGATCTTATTTTTTAACTGTCACAATATTGATATTACATAATATTGCCAATAATGGCAGCACAATGCTCATTACCATATCTCAATAAAAAAACACAATAGTGCCATAAATTTCACTTAACAACTCTGTACTGAAACCATACTGAATGTCTCTTCAGTGATAAAATAACCATAAATTTGCTAATAAAAAATGTATACAGCTACACATTATCTAAAAAAATGAAATGAGGGATGTAAATTGAACATATGTTGTAGAAGTTAAATAAAAAGGTTTATTTCACAGTATTTGTACTTCAAGTGATTTTGGTTTGGTAGATGTTTAGTAGCTAAGCAACAACTTTCTGCATTTGGCACATAGTTTGTTAAGAAAAGAATAAAGAAAAAAAACAGATACTTACAATTAATCCAAATATTATGGTTAGGAAGAATCCACCAATAAAACCTTCCCAAGTCTTTTTGGGTGATAACTAGGTGCAAAAAGAACAACCGATATTAGCGTTACCAATGTCAATGAAATTAACAGTGTACGTACATGTTAGTTTACTTAAGATGCTTGAATTTTAATAATAGGTAGTATAATATTGACATAGTTCCATATAGCAACTTGTAAAATATCATTTGGCTGAAGGAAAGCTTTTAATTTTCTATATGCAACCAGCTGAAAAAGGTTGCTGCTCCTTGTATTGTGTCTGTTCATTCCTTGGTCCCCAGTACCCCATATCCTTTTTATTTAATAAAATGTCAACTCCTTTCCCTCTCCTCATTCCTCCACCCACCATTTCTATTGGGATTTACTTTCCCAGTTAATAAAAACTGTGCTTTATCTAGTATATATTTTCTAAAGAATTTATACAATTATCCCAATCAGCTTACTGCTTACTATGCATTCCCTAAATTCAGTATCCTGGAGCAGCGGTCCCCAACCAGTGGTCCGTAGACCACTGATGGTCCACCAGAAAATGTTGGTGGTCCCCAGGGGTTCTGCCGCAAAACAACATTGTTCACTGGGACAGAAAAAGTGTGGGAAGATTTTTTGTTATCGGTCAAATTGAAAAATCAAAATACATCTTCTAATGGGGGTACTTTTGCCAGTGATTATGGTCAAAGAGGATTTCCTCAATTTTTGAAGAGTTTTTTTTCTTAAATTAACTCCTGTTATGCCTATGGGACAGAAAGTGAATCTCCCCAATAAAACACATGGCAAAAAAAAGAATAAAAAAAAAAACCCAACCTTTAGTGACTTTTATATTATTAGTGAAAGTAAAAGAAAATCCCACATTTTGGGTTTTCCCCTTAAAATTAGTAGAGGGGAAATCTTCCAATGGGGACACTAGTTCCGGTGACCTATGGGTCCCCAAGGAATTCCCTCAATTTGCAGGGATTTCCTCTCGCTTCCTGGTTTGGCTATGGGACAGGAATTGAAATCTCCCCAATGGGACACAGATGGCGGAAAAAAAATAAAATAAAAAAATCTGACAGGGGATACTTGCTCTACCTGGGTTTACCTTTAGTTCTATTTTAAATTCTTTTGATTAAAAAAAATGACAGTTGCTACTAGTTGCTAGACAGTTGCTGTCAATAAAAAACAATATAATGGCAGTTCTTAAAGATTTGTAAAAATGAAAAAGAAATAGGATTTGCAAATTAGAGGGATAAAACAGGCAAATCACATTCTAAACAGCATTCAAACAAATAATAATTGATAAAGCTGTAGTGACTGAAGCTGCTTGAAGTGTAAACTAACAACCCCAGCTTCTCCTATTTGCTATTTGGTTTGTTTAATATGCAATTGAAAGAGCTTTGTTATACCTGTTTGACAACAGTAAAAAATACCTATTGATCATAGAAATTCAGAGCTGCCTTGTGCACACTTCTGTGTTGTATCAAAGAGTCTAAATATCTTGGACTACAGAACACTTATTCAATATGTTGTGGAGACTAGGAGAGGTGGAGGGATTTGGTAGTATAATAGCAAAAGACAGTGGGCGGGGATGACACTATGTTGCTTGATTTACTAAAGGCTGTGCATTTTTCAAGGAAATTGTTACCAGAGCTCAGTGATGGTGGCGGAATTTCACTTTACAAAGAACACCCACTCACATGCAAGGAAAATAAAAAGAAGGATTTTTGCTTGTACATAATTGGATGAAGGAAGCCAGCAGAGCTTCACCCTATTCACTAAGTTCTGGGGAAAATCCCTTTGCAAAGTGAACAATGTAATTGCAATACACAAAATTCAGTGTATGGTCAGCTCACAACAGTAATTAAGAGCAGAGTGCATTTCTGGCGGGTGTAGGGTATTTTTTGGTGTTTGCAGAATCTTTAACATAATAAACCAAGGGGAAATGTGCACACATTGCAGAGATGTACTACAAATGTTTTTTTTTTTTTTTTTATTTTGCTCTGACATACATTTTACACTCCCAACAATATACATGGAAAAAGTCCTACCTATGCTGTAGAATAGTCACTGATGATTTTCTCTGCTTACCTTTATTAATGGTGTCTTGCCAAAGAAGAACCCAAACAGATAAGCCATTATATCATTACAGATGACGATGGACACTGGAACTAGAAACCTAAGAAAAAGCAAATATTACTCTTACTTTGCTCCTGCAACTAATGCTCTTATTTAAAATGATTAGATGACAGGTACACCATCGGTTACTAGATGTAGCAATGCAGAGAATCTTTAATCTGCCTCTGCCACACTAGTAATATCTCTAGAAATCTCATTCAAAACTATATACAGTATGTTTCCATGTGTCTATCAATTCAATTTAGAGATACAGGTAACACAATTTCTGGTACAGTTAGTTTGATAAATGTGACTGTGTAGATGGGAGGAGAAAATTTAGTAATTAATTAGATATCTTAGGTTACAGCATTTGTATAGTTTATCTCCTTGGAGCCTACGGTATGCATGTTGCCTCTCAGCGGGTGCGCCTTAATGCCCATTGACCACATATACAGTGGGGGCGGAAAGTATCCAGACCCCCTTAAATTTTTCACTCTTTGTTATATTGCAGCCATTTACTAAATCCCCATATTGACAGAAAAACACAGAATTGTTGACATTTTTGCAGATTTATTAAAAAAGAAAAACTGAAATATCACATGGTCCTAAGTATTCAGATATTGCTGTGACACTCATATATTTAACTCAGGTGCTGTCCATTTCTTCTAATCATCCTTGAGATGGTTCTACACCTTCATTTGAGTCCAGCTGTGTTTGATTATACTGATTGGACTAGATTAGGAAAGCCAACCACCTGTCTATATAAGACCTTACAGCTCACAGTGCATGTCAGAGCAAATGGGAATCATGAGGTCAAAGGAACTGCCTGAAGAGCTCAGAGACAGAATTGTGGCAAGGCACAGATCTGGCCAAGGTTACAAAAAAAATTCTGCTGCATTTAAGGTTCCTAAGAGCACAGTAGCCTCCATAATCCTTCCTAGAGCTGGCTGTCTGGCCAAACTGAGCTATCGAGGGAGAAGAGCCTTGGTGAGAGAGGTAAAGAAGAACTCAAAGATCACTGTGGCTGAGCTCCGGAGATGCAGTCGGAAGATGGGAAAAAGTTGTAGAAAGTCAACCATCACTGCAGCCCTCCACCAGTTTAGGCTTTATAGTAGAGTGGCCCGAAGGAAGCCTCTCCTCAGTGCAAGACACATGAAAGCCCGCATGGAGTTTGCTAAAAAAAACACCCGAAGGACTCCAAGATGGTGAGAAATAAGATTTTTTGGTCTGATGAGACCAAGATAGAACTTTTTGGCCTTAATTCTAAGCGGTATGTGTGGAGAAAACCAGGCACTGCTCATCACCTGTCCAATACAGTCCCAACAGTGAAGCATGGTGGTGGCAGCATCATGCTGTGGGGGTGTTTTTCAGCTGCAGGGACAGGACAACTGGTTGCAATCGAGGGAAAGATGAATGCGGCCAAGTACAGGGATATCCTGGACGAAAACCTTCTCCAGAGTGCTCAGGACCTCAGACTGGGCCGAAGGTTTGCCTTCCAACAAGACAATGGCCCTAAGCACACAGCTAAAATAACGAAGGAGTGGCTTCACAACAACTCTGTGACTGTTCTTGAATGGCCCAGCCAGAGCCCTGACTTGAACCCAATTGAGCATCTCTGGAGAAACCTAAAAATGGCTGTCCACCAACGTTTACCATCCAACATGACAGAACTGGAGAGGATCTGCAAGGAGGAATGGCAGAGGATCCCCAAATCCAGGTGTGGAAAAACTTGTTTTATCTTTCCCAAAAAGACTCATGGCTGTATTAGATCAAAAGGGTGCTTCCACTAAATACTGAGCAAAGGGTCTGAATACTTAGGACCATGTGATATTTCAGTTTTTCTTTGTTAATAAATTTGCAAAAATGTCAACAATTCTGTGTTTTTCTGTCAATATGGGGTGCTGTGTGTACATTAATGAGGAAAAAAATTAACTTAAATGATTTTAGCAAATGGCTGCAATATAACAAAGAGTGAAAAATTTAAGGGGGTCTGAATACTTTCCGTCCCCACTGCATGTGACCTTGTGTAAACTACTTAACGTGCTGACAGCATGCTCCGTGCTATCTCCTGGCACGGTAGCCGGCAAGCACCCGATGCATACATGACCAGAATGTCCGCCCGCCAGCATCTGAAACCTCTTAAAGGGTTGGGAGGTGCCGGAGATAAAGGGTTAAGCTTAACAATCTACTTTAGTATCGGATTTAATTTGGTAAAAAAAATAAGTGCTTTCATATTTGCCATGCAAACCCTGCCATATGATGATTTGCAAACCTAGCAATAGGGAAAACATTAGAAAGTGCAATTAATTCTTTAGGTTAGATGGTGGAAAGACCCTAAAGAAAAGGTTTTAGGTATCCTGCCTTATTGTCAAGGCATAGAAGGGCTGCATTGTGGAAAGTGTAGTTTAAAGTAAAAGTTATCCTTCAAGGCAGAGGTTCTATTTATAAATGTTTTTACACAACCTTCACCAAGACTTACACATTTTCAGGCGATTTCCAAGTGTAGCACTAACTCTCGGTGGAACTGCTGGTTTAAAGCGGGCTGTTACCTTCACTCTCGACACCTCTGTTTCACCGGCACCGGCTCTAGGGTTCCGTTGAGTTTACCTCTGGGCGATGCAAGCACTGAACACTCGAATATATTTTTCCAATGCTTTAATGAACAAATAAAGGAAGTAGCAGGAAAGAGGCAGAAGAAAAGCTGCAGGGAAGCTCAAATACCTTTCAGTAGTATTCTTCAGAACATTCTTTGGAATTGCACACTTGTAGTTGAATAGTCTCCCCTTTTTTTGTAGGATCTAATCTTTGCCCGCCTGGATAGACATCTCTCATTTGCCTAGCAGCCAGCACGCAGCACGAACAAAAGTCTCTGCCACAGACTTGTTTGGAATGAAACACGTACAATCCTCTGTCACAGGATGTATTGGTTTGCGATGAATGTCAGACACAGTACTTGAACCTTTAAGCCAACCCGGCAGTACTATGCAGCAAGACCACTTCAGAATACGTCCTCCAACCGAGTCACCAGGCCCCTCTCCAGACCAGCATTCTGCATGATCCTTCCATGACGGGTCCTCCCCTGGGATCTTCTCGGTTGTCCAGCTTCTTCACTCAGGATAGACAGCTCAGGACCGTTCCTCTGCTGCTGTGGTAGGCCCCAGACAGGCTTCTGGGCCCACCCACACGCTGCAGCGACATGGGCCTCCGGAACGGAGGACCACGAGGTGGTACTCTTAACACATACCTGTCAGCCAGGAGGGCCAGCAGGTGGCTGAAAACTAACCCCTAAACATGGCCTCTGTCCCATAAATCCCCTCTCCCAGAATGAAACTCGGAGGACCACCGAGTTGTCCCCGGGACAGAGGAGCACTCATACGCTTCAACACGTTGCTTTTCCAACACTGGCCCATGGTGACTACGACACCCACCGGCACAGTGTGGAACCACATGCAACTCAGCCAAGCTGGAACAGAGGCAAATCTGACTTCCTCTAACAAGTGACCCACTAGATTTACCTATTAGCGGTAGATTAAAAATCTACCAGCGCTACACAAGTAAAAAATAAAAAGGGTGAATCTTGGGTGAAGGTTGTGTGAATCACATGTAATATAATTCAGAAATAGATAACTTAATATTTGTTGTGTTACTGCAGTCCCAACGTAAGATTTAATTTCAGGGGAACAAATGCGTTGAACTAAAAGGTGGCATCAAGAGGTAGAAATCCACAATAACCAGATTCCATGGTCTACTTAAAACATGAATATTGCACTCTTTTATTTTTTATTATAGGCAACTGGTTTGTTTTGCCCCAGTTTTTATTAAAATAGACATGTGGATATAGTAATGATTGCACTATGTAAGTGTTTAGTTGTATACATTCTTGTGTTTTATATTGTGTTCATTTTTTTTATACATATATTAGAGCTGCACGATTCTGGCCAAAATGAGAATCACGATTTTTTTGCTTAGCATAAAAAGATCATGATTCTGTCACGATTCTCGCGACGTAAATCTTTCACATTATACAAAAAAAAAAAAAAAAAAAAATGGGCTAACTTTAGTGGTTAGATTTTTTTTTTTAATTCATTAAAGTAATTTTTTCCCAAAAAATTGCATTTGAAAGACCGCTGCGTGAATACAGCGTGACATAACGTATTGCAACAACCACCATTTTATTCTCTAGGGTGTCTACTAAAAATATATATATATGTTTGGGGGTTCTAAGTAATTTTCTAGCAAAAAAAATTATTTTAACTTGAAACCAACAAATGTCAGAAAAAGGTTTAGTGTTTAAGCGGTTAAACTTTTTTCACTTACACAGGAAGTCTATTCCATTGACAAATTGTTACAATGTTTATACTTCAGTTCAACTGATAAAGAATGTTTTGTTTCTTGGCAGACTGCCCGGTTTTTCTCTTCCTTTTTTTTGAGGGCTGTGGCTTCAGAAGAGCAGAGAGAATTCTTTGCATAGAAAGAATTGTGAAACACTTTAGTCAAGATTGCGATAACGATTCTTGATGATTAATCACGATAACGATTCTTGATGATTAATTGTGCAGCTCTAACATATATTGAACATTATTGCAGTCTATATGCAGTGTTTTCACATCTTTGTATCCCTTTAATCTCAGTGTTTACAGTATATAGCCAAAACCTATTTTTGTTTTAGTTTCAGAAACAGGAAGGAAGGGTTAAAACCCCTGCCAGTTTAATTTTTTGTGTGTCTGTGTATCACTGGGGAAATTTCCCTTCACTTCCTGTTCCAGAGATGCAGCCGAAAAGTTAGTAGAAACCTCCCAAATTGAGGGCCTCTTGGACAGTTATTCCTAGAACAGGTGTTCCCCTTGGAAGAAGACAATGGTCATCAGTACAGAGTGGTGAATATTCCCAATGGGTAAACAACAACAAAAACAAAAAAAAAAAATTGACAGATTCTGACCTGTTAAAAAAAAAAACACCACCTAAAACTGCCAATCTACAGTAGTTGGAAAACGGATGAATAAAAGACTAATGCCCTGTACACACGGTCGGACATTGATCGGACATTCCGACAACAAAATCCTAGGATTTTTTCTGACGGATGTTGGCTCAAACTTGTCTTGCATACACACGGTCACACAAAGTTGTCGAAAAATCCGATCGTTCTGAACGCGGTGGCGTAAAACACGTACGTCGGGACTATAAACAGGGCAGTAGCCAAAAGCTTTCGTCTCTTAATTTATTCTGAGCATGCGTGGCACTTTGTGCGTTGGATTTGTGTACACACGATCGGAATTTCTGACAGCGGCTTTTGTTGTCGGAAAATTTTATAGCAAGCTCTAAAACTTTGTGTGTTGGAAATTCCTATGGAAAATGTGTGATGGAGCCCACACACGGTCGGAATTTCCGACAAAAAGGTCCTATCATACATTTTCCATCGGAAAATCCGACCGTGTGTACAAGGCATTAGAATGTTTGAAGTGGTGATACCTACCAACTACTGTTGTCTCTCTAGGTGGAACGTTTAATAAAAGCTTGAAATGGAACAAAATTTATTTATCCAGCTTACTTAGAAAAAAAAAAAACGCAAAATATGTGATGGGAAGGAAGATTTCTACCATCCATGCGAAATGTAGGCTGAAGAGTAATCAATAAATGGCCTCCATCTTTACTCATCGAAAAGTCAAGGGGACTTTATGTATGAATAGCCCCTTAGTGCCAACAGTGTTTCTGTTTGAAGAATCTAAAATGCACTTAAACTGAGCAGACGCCTGAACAGTAAAATGTATAGTCTGCATGTCTCCCTATGCCCAACCTAAACAAAACTGCAGCCTCTGCAAATATATGGTATAGTGTTTACTACAATAAGCAGACCTCATGTCTGTGTTTGTTATTTTGGGATTCTGCAATATCCACAGAATCAAATAACCCAGATATTACTGAACAGCCAAAATACTTCAACGTTATAAAGCAAGAGACATTATATTAAAGGTGGCCTGTCATCAACACATACACATTTTCCTCAGGGGACCATTGACAGATAAAGGTCAAAGACCTTGACATTTTTTATATTTTTTTTTCCTTGTGTGTCCTATAAGGCTGCATTCACACTACAGCGTTTTGAATCGCGGGCAGATCTGCCTGCGATTTGACAGCGCCGAGGTGTGAATGACAAAACGCGGGACAAATCACGGTGCAGGTCTGCCGCGATTGTCGCACAATAAAACGTGATGCAATCGCGGGACGCATGTTGCTCATGAACTATGTTTGGGCGACATGCGTCCCGCAATTCGGGTTGCCGCGATTATTGCGCATTAAAACGTGCTGCAATCATGGCAACCCGAATCGCGGGACGCATGTCGCCCAAAAATAGTTCAGGAGCACTTTTGGGTGACATGCGTCTCACGGTTGCATCACGTTTTATCGCGCGACAATCGCTGCAGACCCGCACCGCGATTTGAGGAGTAATTCAAATGAATGCCATCTTGAATGCGAGTCCCACATTTTGTCCTTCACACCTGGGCGCTGCCAAATTACGGGCAGATCCGCCTACGATTCAAAACGCTGTAGTGTGAATGCAGCCTTAGGGAGATATTCTGCCACTTCCAGTCCAGGAATCAAAATAGAAAGTGAGAAGAAAATCTTCCCAGAATAATGGGAAAATCTCATCTTGTCACCAGGACAGGTTTCACCTTACTTCCTGTTCCAGTGACAAGCAGGGTACCAAGTCAGAAGGGAGTGATTTGTTTCTGTTGGCAACTCAGTCAAAGCTAGCGATACAGTACACATTTTAGGCAATTCCTTGCAGCTAGCTTTTTTATTTTAATTAAACAACAAAAAACATAGCAGCTAGTTCTATTTACACGTGACACCTTTCATGAAAAGTTATTCTTTGGCTGGTTACCTTGGGCTACAGGGTGCCAATGGTTCAACAGTACTGCCACAAAAATTGTGTTTCTGCAAATCTAGATGAACATCATAGGCGCAAAGATGAAAATAATAACGTGTTGCACCAACAGTATAGGAACTGAGCTGATTGCAACTTTGGCCTTAGGCCTTCATTTTAGAACATGGTTATCTGTAAATACAAGCTCGGATGTTACAGATTCCTAGTTTTGATTGTTATATCTAGCAAAAAACACATCACAGCACTGACTAAAATGATTTGCTTACTACTGGTATACACAGTTACACAGCTTTTCCATATTTTTTTTTTTCCACTTGTGATAAAGTAATTAGCAAAGGGATAAAGTGGGCAGCAAAGTGGTTTAGTGGTTAACACTTTTGTCCTAATGTAATTGATTAAAATCCTGGCCAGGACACCTGTGGACCTTAGATTGTAAGCTCATTGAGTGCAGGGACTGATGTACAGTATTATAAAGCTCTGGGCAAAACATCAACGCTATATAAATTGCTGTAATAATAATAATAATAATAACAATAATAATAATAATTAAAAAAAGGATGCCCTGGCCACTCCTGCAGGGCAACTGGGACCAGCAGCTGTAATTAGAGAACGCTGCTGGCTCGTAAAATGTAGCTGTGCAGTAAATGGTTGAATTACTGCAATGGGGATCCAGTTTACAATAGGATAAAACAGTAATCATAGTTAAAAACTCAAGCAGCCAGGGAATTTTAATCAAAACTGAAAATCATGTTTAATATGTCAAGGCAGCAAAGGCAAAAAGAACACAACAAGCATGATTATGAATCAATGGAAACACAGCATGCAGCGAACCGATGTGGACCCTTACCAGATCATCCCTTCAAAAAGATTTTGGATGACAAGATGAGACTGAGTGACAGTGATCAGCAAAGACACATGAGTCCATCCAAACTGTTAATGGGAACAACAATACCACAATGAGCACAAGCAAGAACAAAACATATGACTAAAAACATGATCTGTGAATTATACTTTTGTACCTTTGTATTTATTAGGCCAAATTGTAAGTTGGGTTTAAAAAATAGGTATATGTCATTGATCACCAGCAGACAATCCTCAAACGATCCATCCCATGTCCAGTACACATCTACACAACATTTCACACATGTTATATGGGCTGACCACAGTGTTCAAAACAAACATATATGTAAATTGGGAACGTGTGCCTTGTGTGCTATTCTTTCTCTGCCTCCTTCAGTGTGATTGATTTCTTCTTTGCCATTTTAGATTTCATGAAAAATGTCTGTACATGCTGACATGCTGTACATATCGGGGAAGGAAAGTAGTATCTACTTCCCTCTATGCATCACATGACTTGCACAGCACATATTAGTTGTTCTACATCATTTGACAAACTTGCTACTTTCACAACTGCTATCAACATACTCATGATCTGAAAATGCAGTTAAACTGGGATTTTACTACTGAATATTTAATGTTTACAATGATGAGATATAACAATCTGCAACAGGGCACCTGTATATAGTACAACTATTGTTTTTTTTTAAGTTTGGATAGAATAGGGAAGGGCTCTGTATACTGTCAGATTTGTACTGCTGTGTCCTCGCTGGGGAGAGTTCCCATCACTTCTTGCCCTGCTGACCACCAGGGCATGCTCTAAGCTGAGCTTCCCAGTTCCTTTCTAGAGACTGCATTCTTTACATATTCCTGTTGAAAATCTAATAGGGAGCCAGAGATGGTGTCATCAGCCTTTTTAGTGGATTCTCCAGAGGAATACAAAACATAATGTACTCATAGAAGGGAAAGAGAAATCTGCTTTGTTTTTATATATGAAAACATGGGATATGCATGAAAAGAAGATTTCTTGTTGGGTAGTGGTGTCAGATAAGAAAGAAAATCAAAAGATTTACAGATGACGTTTAAAAAAGTAAAGATTAGTCACATATACCCTCTGAAGTGACTGGCAGCGGTCTTTCCTCTACATCCATTCAAAGTGCAGAATTTACACAGGATCTCTCAGCTCTGAAAAGAAGGGGGTGGAGAGCTGCTGTTACTTCAGTGAGGAGAGCTCAGAGCTGATTGGAGGAAAAGGACACACCCACCTCCACACAGTACACAGGAACAGAGCTGAGGCTGTCAATCAGCTGGAGCTCCTTCCCCTGTCACCATTTTTCTCTTGGTGTCAGGAAAACTCATCAGAAGTGACTCATGCAGATAGCAGAGGAATGGGGCAGTGAACAGAAATGACACTTAATGCTCTGGATAGCGACAAGTACACACTATAGAAGGATATGTTTTGTTCATATTTCATGTCTGAGGTTTACAACAACTTTAAGATGGATACCATCTTAAGTCATTCTGCACCTATCTCGTCAACATCGCTTACAAATTGTTGATATTTACATTTCACCCTGAATGAGTTATTCACATGGCATCAGCACAGGCGCAGAATGACCTTGGCCTTTAGTCATTCTGCACCTGGACTGCCACCATGTGCATGACTCGTTTAAAGGCAAGAAGTAACAACAATGTGCAGGCAGCAGCGCATGCACAGAATTACCTCACCCGTCAGTCATTTACAGCCGTGGCCAAAAGTTTTGAGAATGACACAAATATTAATTTTCACAAAGTCTGCTGCCTCAGTTTTTATAATAGCAATTTGCATATACTCCAGAATATTATGAAGAGTGATCAGCTGAATTGCAATTCATTGCAAATTCCCTCTTTGCCACGAAAATGAACTTAATCCCATAAAAAAAAAAAAAAAAAATTTCCACTGCATTTGTGAAGAAGGCTTCAGGGCCCTCAAGAAAGTCCAGCAAGCGCCAGGATTGTCTCCTACAGATGATTCAGCTGTAAGGTTGGGGCACCACCAGTGCAGAGCTTGCTCAGGAATGGCAGCAGGCAGGTGTGAGTGCGTCTGCACGCACAGTGAGAAGACTTTTGGAGGATGGCCTGATGTGAAGAAGGGCAGCAAATAAGCCACTGCTCTCCAGGAAAAATATCAGGGACGGACAGATATTCTGCAAAAGGTACAGGAATTGGACTGCTGAGGTCTGGGGTAAAATCATTTTATCTGATGAATCCCCTTTCCAATTGTTTGGGGCATCCGGAAAAAACCTTGTCCGGAGCAGAAAAGGCAAGCGCTACCATCAGTCCTGTGTCATACCAACAGTAAAGCATCCTGAGACCTTTCATGTGTGGGGTTGCTTCTCAGCCAAGGGAGTGAGCTCACTCACAAGTTTGCCTAAGAACACAGCCATGAATAAAGAATGGTACAAAAACATCCTCTGAGAGCAACTTTTCCCAAAAAATCCATGAACAGTTTGGTGACAAACAATGCTTTTTCCAGCATGATGGAGCACCTTGCCATAAGGCAAAAGTAATAACTAAGTGGCTTGGGGAACAAAATATCAACATTGTGGGTCCATGGCCAGGAAACTCCTCAGACCTTAATCCCATTGAGAACTTGTGGTCAATCCTCAAGAGGCGGATGAAAAAAAAAAAAAACTCACAAATTCTGACAAACTCCAAGCATGGATTATGCAAGATTGGGCTGCCATCAGTCAGGATGTGTCCCAGAAGTTGATTAACAGCATGCCAGGGCCAATTGCAGAGGTCTTGAAAAAGAGGGGTCAACACTGCAAATATTGACTCTTTGCATAAACTTAATGCAATTGTCAATAAAAGCCTTTGACACTTATGAAATGCTTGTAATTATACTTCAGTATACCATATCTGACAAAAAGATCTAAAAACACTGAAGCACCAGACATTGTGAAAATTAATATTTGATAATAATTAACATTTAATTAATAAAATTAAAATAATAATAATATTCCCAACTGACTCTTCATACCCTCTGGTAACTGCATAGACTCCACTCTTCTCTTATACACTGGACTACATTGCCTAACTGAATTCCAATTCTGCCTTACTAAGAATTTGAATCTGTCTATACTTCTTTGTTTATTTTTGAAAGTGTCACTTATTTTGTATTATGCTGCCTTGGACAAGATCAAACATTTAACCTTATATCCTGTTGCCCCCTCTTGCATTGCACTCTGTCCAGGCCAGTTGTAAACCCCACTCACCCACCAGCCTGGTTTTATCAGCTCCTAATTGAAAAATTGTGAATCTTCCCCCCCCACACCATCCCTGTATAAATGTAGTTCATTTCTTGGGATGGCTGGCAAGGGTTTGGGCTGGCCACTCCTTAGCCAAAGTGTCACTCCGGCGACAAGTGTTTGGCACTTGTACACGGGCACTTTGACTAAGGCACTGCGACAAAAAAGTAAAGTAAATACAGACATTAGTGTTCCACACCTATTTTACACAAAGCTCCCCTTCATCCTAACTTTCCTCAGCCTTCCTTCTATTCCCATCTCCCCACCCTCCAACCTCTCACACTAATCTTTGCTATAACGTCCTCTCTCCTCAAACTCTCAGGTCTTTACTCCCCCTCTCCAGCCCCCAACCTGTACATATCTCCTTCTCTTCTGCCCACTCAATATTACTGCACTTATCACCTCCTGCACATTCTAACCCCACACAGTGACATCAATTCCACTCCCCTCCTATAAATCCCACTCCCGCCTTACCACCCTCACCTTCCTACTACTCCTATTGTCTGGGGACATCGCACCAAACCCCGGCCCTCCCACGCCCAATTCCCACCTCCAAAATTGGCTGTTTACCTCCTCCAACAGTAGTCGTAAGTCCCACCTTCTCATCCCAATTCCCCTAATTTCACAAGTCAGCCCCCCTCTTTCATGTGCCCTCTGGAATACCCGCTCGGTCTACAGCAAACTAGCTTCTGTCAATGACCTTTTCCTCTTTAAATCCCTTCATCTATTTGTGATTACCGAAACCTGGCTCCAGGAATTTGACACTACCTCTCCAGCTGCCCTGTCCTACAGTGGCTTCCTCTGGACTCGCTCCACCAGACCCAGTGGACAAAAAAGAAGTGGCATTGGACTTCTCCTCTCCCCACAATGCAGGTTCTTCCCACACCTCCCTCTCTTTCCTCCTGCTCTTTCGAAGTGCATTGCATTGGTCTTTTCTCTCCAGCTTGTGTGAGGGTCATAGTCATTTATCAGCCACGCTTTCTGGATGACTTCTCTGCATGGCTACCCTACTTTCTCTCCTCTGAAGTACCTGCCATCATCCTAGGTGACTTTAACATTCCAATCAATGTTAATACTGCAACCACTTCTCAACTGCTCAACCTAACCTCCTCTTTTAAGCTAACACAATGGACACAAACCACCACTCACTCCAATGGCAATACTCTCGACCTCGTATTCTCCCATCGCTGCACTCCCAGCAACCTCTCTAAAACACCTTTGCCTCTCTATGATCAAAACCTTATCCATTTCACACTCTCCTTGTCTCCTACCTCCCATGCTGCCAACCCACAAACCACTACCCACAGAAACTTTCACAACCTCAACCCTTCCCTTCTTCATTCTGCTACTGATGGCCTTTACGACAAAATTGCACCCCTGTCTTGCCCAGACCTAACCACTTCCATTTACAACAACACGCTGTCATCCTCCCTAGACGTACTTGCTCCTCTTTCTACATGCAGAACCATGCCCCATCTGCCACAACCCTGGCAAACAGATGGCACTAGAAGTCTCAAGAGACGCAGCCGTGCTCTTGAACTAGCATGGCGTAAATCTAAGCCCCTGCAAGACTGCCTCCACACTGCTAAACAAACCTACTACAACACTCTCATCGAAACCCTCTCATCCAAACCTCATCAACTATTTTCTACCCTTAATTCCTTATTTCACCCCCCACTGCCCCCACCCACCAACTTGCTTACCACTCAACAGATTGCCAACCATTTCAAAAGCAAAATCAACACAATTCGCAAGGAGGTATCCAGCATTCAACTTCCTCCCCTACCCAACACTTCAGGTCCAACACCATACTTAATACTCTCCTCCTTCTGCCCAGTTACCACCGATGAAGTTGATAAACTCCTCTCCATGGCCCACCTCACCACCTGTCATCTGAATCCTGTCCCCTCACAATTACTGCGACCACCTTCCCACTCTATCCTAAACTCCCTAACTCACATCTTCAACCTCTCCCTCTCCTACGGCAAATTTCCTTCTCTGCTAAAAAATGCACTGGTTACCCCCATACTTAAAACACCCTCACTAGACCCCACCTGTTGGAAAAAACCTAAGACCCATCTCCCTGTTCCCATTTGCCTCCAAGCTCATCCAACGCCTTGTCCGTGACAAAATGAGTCGCTACCTCATGGACAACAACCTTCTCGACCCCCTACAGTCCAGATTCTGTCCACAACATTCCACTGAAACTGCCCTACTAAAACTCACCAATGACCTACTAACTACAAAAACCAAAGGCCATTACTCCATACTCATACTCTTAGACCTCTCTGCTGCCTTCGACACAGTTGACCACCTGCTCCTCCTCAGCAAACTACACTCCCTTGGCCTCTGTGATTCTGCTTTATCCTGGTTCTCCTCCTACCTATCTGAGCGCACTTTCAGTGTCACTTACAACTCCATCTCCTCCGCTCCTCTTCCTCTCTCCGTTGGGCCAGTTGTTAACCTCCCATGGCTTCCAATACCACCTCTACGCCAATGACACTCAGATCTATCTCTCCACTCCTCAACTTACCCCCTCGATCTCCTCACAGATCTCAAACTTACTGAATGACATCGGTATGGATGTCACACCACTTTATCAAACTCAATCTTTCTAAAACTGAGCTTGTAATATTTCCTCTTTCCCGGTCCCCCCCCCCCCCCCCAATGACTTTACCATTAAGATAAACACCACAACCATTGGTCCCTCCACACATGCCAGGGTACTGGGTGTAATCCTTGACTCTGACCTCTCCTTCAGCCCCTACATCCAATCACTGGCTAAATCCTAATGCCTTAACCTCCGCGACATCTCCAGAATTCGACCCTTCCTGACTAATGACACCACAAAGCAACTTATTCACTCCTTGATTATTTCCCGCCTTGACTACTGCAACTCTCTCCTTAATGGCCTACCCTTATGCAGGCTATCCCCCTTCAGTCTATTATGAATGCTGCTTCTAGACTAATACACCTCACTAATCGATCTGTGAGTGCTGCCCTCTCTGCCAATCCCTTCACTGGCTTCCCCTACCCCACCATATAAAATTCAAAATGCTAACTACAACATACAAGGCCATCCACAACATCGCCCCCAGCTACATCACCAACCTCATCTGCAGAGATCGCCCAAATCGTCCACTCCGCTCCTCCCAGGACCTCCTGCTCTCTAGCTCCCTTGTTACCTACTCTCATGCTCGCCTTCAGAGCCTCGACTTCTCCGGAGCCTCTCCCATCCTCTGGAATTCCCTGCCCCGGTATATCCGATCAGCCCCTAACCTGTCCACCTTTAGGAGATCCCTGAAAACTCACTTATTCAGGGAAGCCTATCCCACACCCACCTAACAACTGTCCCCGAGCCACCCCCCATCAAATCATTCCCTGCATCTATTACCTTTTGTACCACCACCCCCTCCCTTTAGAATGTAAGCTGTACGAGCAGGGTCCTCCTGTCCCTTCTGTATTGAACTGTACTGTAATTGTGCTGTCCCCCCTCTACATTGTAAAGCACTGCGTAAACTGTTGGTGCTATATAAATGTGTATAAATAATAATATTTGTGTCATTCTCAAAACTTTTGGCCACGGCTGTAGATTAACCGAAGAATGAGGTCTTTTTGCACCTGTGCCACCCCAGACTACAAATTATTGATGTTTACATTTTGGCCCCGATTTCATTAAACCAGACTGTATAAGTCCGGGAATGGACGACACGCAGATGCAGTCATCATGCTAGCTATGGACCTCCAATACACAGGGAGAGCGGTGCACTGCTTTATCTGAAAGGCTGGATGTGTATTGCAGTGTTTATTCCTATCGCACAGTGAGTATTTTTAATCTGCGTTGTTTCAAATTTGGTGGCATTTTATAACCATTTTTTTTTTTAATTATTATATTGACAATAAAGATTGGAAACCGTTGAAAGAAAAACCCTGATATTTTCTACTTTCGATTATATAACATATCCAATAAAATCAAAATTTCTGCATAAATTTAGCCAAAATGTATTTTGCTGCATGCTGCAAGTGCTGCCAGTGATTGGGGCTTATCCTGTCAACACTGCGTTTTTTGGGGCACTAGTATAGTTCTGATCGTGATCAAGATACTGATCTGTACAGACACTATACTAGTAATGGTGGTGATCAGCAACTTATAGTGTACCTGTAATAGTGGGGCAGGCAATTTGGCACCGACACTGGCTTGGAGGGACACTAACTGGTGTCGCTAGTGACACTAATACAGTGATTAGTGATAATACTGTACACTGACACTGTACTAATGGCACTGGCTGGGTGACAGGGGTCATCAGGAGGGCAATGAAGGAGTTAACTGTGTGCCTAACAAGTGTACGTGTGCTGATTTTATTCACATTTCTAGCTGGGTTTCTCTCCTTACAAAAGACCCACAATAAATGATATCCTAGGAGTGTTAAAGACGGGGCTAGGAGTTAACTGGGGGTATGGGGGGGGGTTAAGGGGAGGGAGTCTACCCATAGGGGATTGGGTGTGTATCACTGGAATGTTATATTGACATGTCTAATTGTCCAAATGTTAAATAAATATATATGGTAGCCTTAGTATGTGCTTTATCCTAGTTTTTTTTTTTTTTTTGGGGGGGGGGGGGTTATCTTTGATTTCAGTTCTGAACGGCAGGGAGAAGTCCAGCCGGAGCCTTAGTTTACAAACACAGATCTGTGCTGCGAATGGCCACAGCCAATCATCAGGTATACAGCCCAAATGATTGGCTGTCCCCTGCTGACAAACGTCTGATGTGTTTAATCACAGTACAGGTCAGCAGGGAGCATGTGCATGCACCCCTCTATACTAGGAAGTACTCCGCGACATACAGGCATGTCGCAGTGTCTGGCTGTGATGCCCGCTAGTAGTAAATGTACCGTTAATGGGCGGCAGGTGGTTAATACAAGGTGAGCGCCTTGATTTAGCACAAGGGTGAAGCAGTGCACAGGGTGTACGCATGTAGGAAGCAGATCACAAGCATTACACTTGAGATGAGATTGGATTACAGTTTTTTTTTAACTTTTATGATCTTTTGGAACTTTTATCTTTGTTGCACTATTTAGGTCTCTATAGTTTTGATTATATTATTTGATCACAGATCCGTGTGATTGTGATATTTAATGCACTATTATTATGATAGTTATTGATACATTTTAATTTTGTGTGAGTTTTTGCTAACTTTGACCAGGAGCGCTGCACTAATTTGGTTATTGGACTATTAAACTGTATGCATGTAAGCATTTGCAGTAATGCTTACATTTGTACAGCATAAAAACACGGTCCAAATCAGGCTGTGGAATCCGAATTTTCTTGTTGGGTTACACAGCTAAAGACCACGGACCAAAACAGAGCTGTGTGATGGGGCCTACAGCATGCGGTACTACTGTGTGCAGCATACTGTATGCCTGTGTGCCTGAGTCCTTATATTGTGTAGTAGAAATGAGATTTTTTTTTTTTATAATCTATGGAGCATTTGACATATCTGTACAGCATTGCACTTAACTTTGATAGGCTGAACATTGTCAGCAGACATCATGCTGATCTAATCTGACACAAAATCAAACAACATGCTAATAAATTTCAGTTACTTATTGAACCCCACAGTTCACGCAACACACAGAAACCGTTACTGTATATGACCTAAGGATAAAGCATTATAACAGAGATCTATAACATAAAATGGTGCATATTCGATAATACTAGATTAGGAAAAGTACAGGACATGTTGATCCGTAGAGATGATGCCATGAGACTACTGAATAGATAGCCAAAGAATGCATGAATGTGGAGGAGGGGCTTGGCTGTGATACTGTCACAAGAATAAAGGAGACGGGAGTTTCACTATGCATCTGTATCATGTGATATGGGCCAGTTAGAGATAAGAAATAAATAGCATTCATAGAACATGACTATTGAGTCTGGCATAAAAAATATACCTGGTGGATGCTGAAGTGGCCCTAGCAACAGATACATTCATTGTTCAGTGTATTCATGCTAAGTAATGTGTACGTGAAAGCCTATTTTATTTATTTATTAGGCATTTATTTCCTCTCTAAGAGATCACTTTCCCCCTCATTTTCTCTGCAAAATAAGGACACTATTGAGGGTGAGCATCTACTTTCTAGACTGGGATGCTGGCTCAGAGAGGACACAATTATGTAAATCCTGGTGCTTGTGCAGTTCTTGGCCGTTTTCAAGGTCAGCCCCTGCTGCAGCCTCTCCTTGTGAATTTCTTAAAATCACAATGTTGCAATCTGATCACTGGAGGAGAGAAAGAAATATATCTTCTTGCCTGCAGCAGACTAATTACATCCTCTCAGCCAAGGCAAAAATCACTGGACTGGAGCTAAAGGAAGGTTTTTTTTTTTTTAAGGATACAGGATGGAACATTACTGTGTAGACGTTTGCTTCATAACACGTCAGGAATGTATTTGTATGGGTTTGTAAAGTTACTGAAAGATCCTCTGTTTGATACCATGATTACGAACTATGTTGTTATCAATACAGCTACACATGGCTACAGTATATAGCTGAGGAATACTTGAACTGCAGTTCATGGACTTTATGGGCACAACCATAACAAATAAGATAAAATACAAAGCTTTACTGATGCACAATAAAACTTAACTGCATTCAAGTTAAAAGTAACATTCTGCACCATATGTCAGCAAGGCCGGCCATACACGGTTCGAATCTCACCCGGAGTTCAGCAGGAACCGGCTGAGATTTCAACTGTTAATGGGCAGGCTGAATGTACCAAGTTGATCAATCAACTTGGGTACAACCAGTCTGGCGGAACTTCTTGCGATAATCACTATCTTCTCCTAGGCCGGGAGAAGACAATGGCCCGGCAGGAGGGATTCCCAAAACAACACGGTCTGTGTTGATGGGGGAATCGTGCAAATTTCTTTCCTGCAACCTGTGGTGCAGGAAAGAAATTTGCGCCATGTATGGCCTGCCTTAGGGTGGTGGTCCAAATAGAGGAGTATAAATACCCTGTAGAGCAATATTCACAATTGAGTTATAGACTAGGAGTCCAAACTGGTAGAGGGCTCCACCACCCCTTAATAAAAAGCTCAACATGTTTCACGTATTCCACTTCTTCAGGAGCAAGGGGTGCTAACACAGAAATGCTACAGTAACATCGGCCAGAGGCAATTACCCAGGTACAACGTGCCACATGGGAAACTATAAACAAAGGGCCAGGGTTCAAATAATGTCAAATATCAGATAAGTGTAATTCATCTAAAAAGGTAGATGTGGGAAGTGGCCCTCGTAATAAATCCATTAAATTCCAAATATTCCAAAGCACCTGACAACCCGACGCAGCTTGTCCCCTAAAAGCCACAAATAAATTATACAGAAATGGAAGAAGGAAAATAAGTGACTAAACCATCCTCAAACAACTTTGTAGAGCCAATAAGGGGGACCTCCAAAAAAGGCACAGTTACAGACAGGCCAAAAGGTATGGCTTGATTCGAAAAATTCTATAATGTTCTCTCTGTAAGGGGTCCCCCACCAAAACCCATTTGTATTTTATCCTTTTTGTATATTTTTTTGCAATTCCTTTATTTGTATAAAGAGTGCTGGAAAATCCAGACATCCCATTTGTATTTTTTATCTTATTTGGTGTGGTTGTGCCCATAAACTGCAGTTCAAGTATTCCTCAGAAATAACTAGCTAATATATATATATATATATATATATATATATATATATATATATATATATATATATATATAAAATAATATATTAGTGGGTACTGCTCTTCGATTAGGGTTAATGAGTGTCCGTTGTGCCTCTCAATGGCGGTTTCTAAAATTAAATGTACGTCATAATTGAAAGAGTAGATGCCATTGTATCAGATTCCTTTGTTTTACAAACTTTTCATAGAACATTGACTGGTATATTCATACTGGCGGCTATTATCAGCACAGGGTCTTTAATTCCTGGCACATTTTATATATCAGGACCTTTATGTAATACAATATAGACATATCAGTGTTCCTAACATTAGCCTGTAGCAATTTCTAGGAAATGTACTTCATCCATGGGTATATACTGTAACAGCATGCATACATGTTAGGATTACAGTGTTGTAGTTGTAGGCATTGGTACAGGTTAAAGTAAAACTATCAAGAGTTTGGCCAATTCAAGTTTGAGCCTGGCACTGTCCCATCCACCTTCTAAACCCCCCTATTGGTCTGCGAGGCAGCCATTTACTAGGGTAATCAATAGGACCAGTTGGAGTAAGGACAATATTAACGTTTGCCGATATAAGGTTTCATTCACTAGCCTTAAAACACTAGGATAAAGATCCTTACTTTCAAAAAGATGAATGTCATTTTTAACCAATGAGATATGAAAACGACAGCCACGACAGCCACCTTGCCAAATTTTTAGTTAACTAAAGGCTGTTATTCTTGTGTAAAACCTTGTGAATTGAGTTGAGACTTGTGTATCACTTCAGCCACCCAGAACTCTAGATATGCTGCTCATTTTGACATACAGTTCTCACTAAGGCCTAATTCTCATATGGGGCATTGGGGTGGTGGTAATAAACCCTGTTTTTAAAGCCCCCAACTGCTTACCTACAAGAGGACATGGTGGCTGCTAAGATCTGTTCACATTGCCACTGCAGCGATTCTTTGCTTTTCGGTGTGACAATTTTATTGCTCCATTATGTATTTGCCAAACATAACCATGGAAGTCATTGCGGCACAGTGTTTCAATGAAAAAAAACCCCCAGAAATTTAGTAGGCATCACCAATGGGGAACACTATATATACAGTAGGAGCAACAAAGTCCACTGTCCATGTGACAGTTGGAGATACCCTCTGCTTCTACATTTTATGCTCAGCTGGAATTGTCCAGGTTTGTGATAGGTTTACAGCATCAGGGAATCACTGCTGTAATTGTACTGTATGTATATGGAAATATATTAAGAGGAGGATTAATACACACCATGTAAAACTGAAGACGGTACTGCTTCTTCACTAAACTCAACACAAACATGCAGAAACCTGTATGACAGAAAAACAAAAACATGCAAATTAGGCTTAACAACTTTGTGTGCTCATTGAGAGTTAACACATAGTAAGTGGAACACTCAAATTAAAAAGACAAAGGGATTAAACATTGCATGCAACTGAGAATGCCACTGGCACCAAACTCCAGATAATAAAGAATAGAAAAACATGTACATAGGCATATCAAAAAGTTATGAATAACATGGGAGACTGCACAAAGTGAAGGTTTAATGGGGCTTCCAGCCTAAATTCAGACTCCTCTAGGTGGTAATACTGCTAGGGTTGGGGGCATCTACCACTGATCAGAATACCTGAATGATCGGACTGCCACATGGAACTATCCTCTTTACATCTCCTCTAGTGATAACTGTAAAAGTTAAAATTTCACTTTTCTTTCACAGGCTGACAGAGAGTAAACGTGACTCTCTAAATCATGTGTCAAATGCAAGGCCTACAGGCAATTTCATGTGGCTGTGGCACCCCTCTCTTCTCCATCCCCACCTGGTCTCAGCAGTTGGCAGCATAGAGGACAACAGAACTCCTCCACCAGATCCTGCGCTTCTCTGTGCAGAGGTGGAGAGGCTCGTCTCTGCCCCCATCTCAGCAGTTGGAGTGAAGGACAGAACTCCTACAGATCCTGTGCAGCTGCAGTACCCCTTCTTCATTTCCGCCTCCCCCGGTCTCAGCATTCAGAAGACTGCAGCTGCTGACTCCAGCCCTCCTCCAGACCCTCTACTTTCTGCTTTGCAGCTCTGCTTCCAGCTTCTTCCTGGCAGCAGCACAAGGTAAGAAGGTGTACTGTGATGCAAGAGAGGGTGGGAGGCTCTTGACTTCTGATGGTGGGGGGGTGGGCTCTTGACATCAGATGTAAGGGGAGTGGGGTGCTCTGGACATGCTGATGCGGCCCACAATGAAATTGAGTTGAACACCCCTGCTCTAAATGGTAACACAGACATCAGCGAAAACCTGACAGACTCCAATGCCCCGTACACACGATCGGAAATTCGGCCAGCAAAAGACCGATGAGAGCTCTTGGTCGGAAAATGCGACCGTGTGTATGCTCCATCAGACTTTTGCTGGCGGAATTCCAGCCAGCAAAAGATTGAGAGCATGTTCGCAATTTTTCGGTCGGAAAAAGTTCCAATCGGAAATTCCAATCGTCTGTAGCAATTCCGAAGCGCAAAATTCCTACGCATGCTCGGAAACAATTCGACGCATGCTCGGAAGCATTGAACTTCATTTTTTCTCAGCTTGTCGTAGTGTTGTACGACACCGAGTTCTTAGCGTTCGAAAGTTCAGCGAACTTTCGTTTGACCGTGTGTATGCAAGGCAAACTTGAGCGGAATTCTGTCGGAAAAACCATCCAAGATTTTTCTGACGGAAATTCCGCTTGTGTGTTTGGGGCATAACCCTTCTCTACTTTATTCTAAACTAAAACTATTTGGCTGCAATCCACCTGGTAAATAAGACTTTAGAGGGGGTTTATTGTAAAAAAAGAAAAAAAAAAAGAAAAAAAAAATGTTTCTTTAATGTACACAGGATGTGTGTAGTACATCCAGTCCTTGTGCCCGGGGTGCCACGCCCCCCATCCCCCCCCCCCCATTTGCCAGCTATTCCTGGCTCTGTTTTCACCTTGTGATCTGGCCAGTAACACACCTCCTGTATTGGAGTGCCCCCACTTTGGATGAAGGAGCACAGGGGGCAGCTTTGGACAAAAGCATTTGCGGTCTGAGGGAAGGGGGTGATAGGTGTAGTAGCAGATTTAAATACACTTAAAAACTAAAGCCAAACTCCAGCTCACACTTTATAACCAATTACAGCAACAGTTTTTTGTTCTTTTAGGATAAAGGTTTTACACAAATGAATAAAAGTTGCCCATTGTAAGCACCTCTGTCAATGGTAAATGGTTTGTCTCATCCCCTCTAAACTGCTACATCTGCAAGTGAGATGTTCTTTTGAAAAAACAACAGACTTACTGTCCAGAACACGAGGTGAAAATAAGGGGGAAAAAATAAAAATAATGCAGCCATCACATCACAAGAACTGGTAAGCTGCAATAAAATAGATGTTTGCTTTTGGCTTTAGTAGCTGTCGCTGGCAACAAAAAGCCATCTGACACAGTGCTTATTAAAAGAAGAAGTACAGCCAAAGCTTGTTCTGTTGTACTTCTCATGTGGATCACATACAGTATCTCACAAAAGTAAGTACACTCCTCACATTTTTTAAAATATTTTATTATATCTTTTCATGTGACAACACTGAAGAAATGACACTTTGCTACAATGTAAAGTAGTGAGTGTACAGTTTGTATAACAGTGTAAATTTGCTGTCCCCTCAAAAAAAGTCAACACACAGCCATTAATGTCTAAACCGCTGGCAACAAAAGCGAGTACACCCCTAAGTGAAAATGTCCAAATTGGGCCCAAAGTGTCAATATTTTGTGTGGCCGCCTTTATATCCAGCATTGCCTTAACCCTCTTGGGTATGGAGTTCACCAGAGCTTCACAGGTTCCACTGGAGTCCTCTTCCACTCCTCCATGACGACATCACGGAGCCGCTCCTCCACCTTCCGTTTGATGATTTCCCACAAATGCTCAATAGGGTTTGTGTCTAGAGACACAGAGACATGCTTGGCCAGTCCATCACTTTTACCCTCAGCTTCTTTAGCAAGGCAGTGGTCGTCTTGGAGGTGTGTTTGGGGTCGTTATGTTGGAATACTGCCCTGCGGCCCAGTCTCCGGAAGGAGGGGATCATACTCTGCTTCAGTATGTCACAGCACATGTTGGCATTCATGGTTCCCTCAATAAACTGTAGCTCTCAAGTGCCGGCAGCACTTATGCAGTCCCAGACCATGACACTCCTACCACCATGCTTGACTGTAGGCAAGACACACTTGTCTTTGTACTCCTCACCTGGTTGCCGCCACACACGCTTGACACCATCTGAACCAAATACCTATATCTTGGTTTCATCAGACCACAGGACATGGTTCCAGTAATCCATGTCCTTAGTCTGCTTGTCTTCAGCAAACCGTTTGCAGGCTTTCTTGTACATCATCTTTAGAAGAGGCTTCCTTCTGGGATGACAGTTATGCAGACCAATTTGATGCAGTGTGCGGCGTATGGTCTGAGCACTGACAGGCTGACCCCCCCACCCCTTCAACCTCTGCAGCAATGCTGGCAGCACTCATGTCTATTTCTCAAAGACAACCTCTGGATATGACGCTGAGCACGTGCACTCAACCTCTTTAGTTGACCATGGCAAGGCATGTTCTGAGTCCTATTAAACCGCTGTATGGTCTTGGCCATGGTGCTGCAGCTCAGTTTCAGGGTCTTGGCAATCTGCTTCTAGCCTAGGCCATCTTTATGTAGAGCAACAATTCTTTTTTTCAGGTCCTCAGAGAGTTCTTTGCCATGAGGTGCCATGTTGAACTTCCAGTGACCAGTATGAGAGCAATAACACCAAATTTAACACACCTGCTCCCCATTCACACCTGAGACCTTGTAACAATAACGAGTCACATGACACCGGACAGTGAAAAAGGGTAATTGGGCCCAATTTGGACATTTTTTCTTAGGGGTGTACTCACTTTTGTTGCCTGCGGTTTAGACATTAATGGCTGTGTGTTGAGTTATTTTGAGGGGACAGCAAATTTACACTTTTATACAAGCTGTACACTCACTACTAATATTTTCAAAAATGTGAGGGGTGTACTCACTTTTGTGAGATACTGTAAGTGTAGATTGTTTTGCACTCCTGCGACCCATTTTCAGACTGAAGCACGCTGTCCGCTGATGTCACAAAACTGGTCCAGGCTCGGGAAAGATTGCGATCAGCAGCAGCCTGTCCATTAGGGGCGCCGCTCCCCTAACCTCTATGCGCCCAGCCCCAAATCTCCACATAGGGCGCCGGACGCATAGAGTTCTATGTTTTGTTTTTTGTTTTTGCGCAGCACGTGATTAGAGCCGGAGGCTCTAATTGGCTTTAAAAAGGTTTGAATCAACATTTGCTATTGTCTTCCTGCTTCTCTTCCCAGCCAAGGAAGCGGTTCCTGAGACCGGATTGGCCGGGAAGAGAAGTGACTGGATTGGCTGAGAGGAGAAGCCAGGGAAGCCGCCTGGGACCTGGATGGGGTAAGTGCGGGGGATGGCGAGGAGGGGGGATGGCGAGAAGGGGGGGTCAATGTGGGGTTTGTTTGCTGCCCCCTCCTCCCAAAAATGGAGCACCAGTCACCACTGATCGCGACCATATGGTCAGGATCTGCCCACAGGCCTGGCCCGGCAACTGGCCCAGCCTCTAAGTTAGCCACCTCCACAGCCCAGTGTTCATACTCTGTATCTCCCTTTTTCTTGTTCAGACAGGAAAAAGGGAGATACAGAGTAAGATTGCTACTATTGTAGCTACTCGATTACATTCATCTGCAGATCAAAAGGGTGAGCTTATATCTGCAGATGATTCCAGTTAAAACCTGAATAGCAAAAAATAAAATAAAAATAAGAATCTTTTATTTTTTAAATAATAATATGTCTAACTCCTTATTAACCCTTAGTTTACTCTACTTACCCTAATTAACTCCTCCTTCTCTTGTCAACTATTATTTTCATGCTGATTTTTTAAATTTCAATTTGATTAACCATTACTATTAAAAATTATTTTCCTTTCTATTTGTTTTGCTGGTTATTTTTTTTTTTTTTTTTTGTCATTAAAGAAAACACACAATTGAAAAAAAAAGACATGGTTTCATTTGTAATAATTACAATGCTTTGTACCAGAATCATAATTTTGAAGCCATTTCAAAATAGACAAATTATAGGATTAGAACTATACATTTTATCTATAGTAATACAATTTTTTTAAACTAACACTAGTCACAAAAGAAAACATTTTGTCTAAGGATTGCAGAAAACATTAATGAGTGAATGAGCCTTTGCATCCAAATGTTCGACCACTCTCATAGGCAAAGCTCCTCTACCTGCTGGTAGTGTTAGAGCATGTCCACCCCTCCTCCTGCCAGTAAGGCAGCCCAATACAGTGATAGGCCAATAGGAATGTGTGTGAGTATGGGGTGAGGGCCTTTAACATAGGAAATAGTGGTGCCTTGTCCAATCAGAACAGCCCAGGCATAGTGGGGGCAATGAAATCTGCTTTCGGTAGAGGTGCGTGCACTTTATACTGGCTAACAATACCATTTAATTTTAAAGTGACATTGCTTTTTGTGTAATTATTTGTGAATTTAAATTCCAGCATATATGCATGCTTTGGCCTCCCTCTAACCCTAAGTTAAATTTGCAGGAAATGTCTTCTCTTGCCTTGTATTGTGTACTGTTTCTAAATGCCACTATACAGCTACAGGATTTTACAAACCCTACAGGCAGCAAATATTGAACTCAATTTGCTGTACAGTAGACCCAATGGCTAAGGAACACACACACACACACACACACACACATGCACACACGCAAAGGGGTTGGTTTACTAAAGGCAAATAGACTGTGCACTTTGCAAAGTGCAGTTGCACTCTGCAGGAGCACTTGCTACAGAGTTTAGTAAATGAGCAGAGGTTTTGCTGACTTCCATCATCCAATCATAATATAATCATATGTATCATAAATGCTGTTTTTTAAATTTTCCTTGCACGAGATTGGGTATTCTTTTTCAAAGTGAGCTTCACCTTATTTATTAAGGTCTGGAGCAACTGCACTTGCAGATTGCAAATTGCCTTTATCAAATCAACCCCACAGAAAATGCCCAAGTACACTATATTACCAAAAGCATTGTGACGCCTGCCTTTACACGCACATAAACTTTAATTTCATCCCAGTCTTAGTCTGTAGGGTTCAATATTGAGTTGGCCCACCTTTTGCAGCTATACCAGCTTCAACGCTTCTGGGAAGGCTGTTCACAAGGTTTAGAAGTGTGTCTATGGGAATGTTTGACCATTCTTCCAGAAGCACATTTGTGAGGTCAGGCACTGATGTGGACGAGAAGGCCTGGCTTGCAGTCTCCGTTCCAATTCATCCCAAAGGTGTTCTATTGGGTTGAGGTCAGGACTCTGTGCAGGCCAGTCAAGTTACTCCACCCCAAACTCGCTCATCCGTGTCTTTATGGACCTTGCTTTGTGCACTGGTCTAAATCATTTGGTGGAAGGGGGATTATGGTGTGCGGTTGATTTGTTTTTTGTTTTTTTTAGGGGTTGGGCTTGCCCCTTAGTTCCATTGAAGGAAACTCTTAAGGTGTCAGCATACCAAGACATTATAGACAACTTCATGCTCCCAACTTTGTGGGAACAGTTTGGGGATGGCCCCTTCTTGTTCCAACATGACTGCACACCAGTGAACAAAACAAGTTCCATAAAGACATGGATGAGTGAGTTTGGAATGGAGAAAATTGACTGGCCTGCACAGAGTCCTGACCTCATCCCAATAGAACACCTTTGGGATGAATCTGAGCAGAGACTGTGAGCCAGGCCTTCTCTTCCACATCAGTGCCTGACCTCACAAATGCGCTTCTGGAAGAATGGTCAAAACATTCCCATAGACACACTCCTAAACCTTGTGGACAGCCTTCCCAGAAGAGTTGAAGCTGGTATAGCTGCAAAGGGTGGGCCAACTCAATATTGAACCCTACAGACTAAGACTGGAGTGCCATTAAAGTTCATGTGGGTGTATAGGCAGGCGTCCCAATACTTTTGAAAATATAGTGTATACACTCCCTTCTTACATGGCCAAGGAGACATTAGACCTAGTTTTCTGTCATACAAACAAATATATATAACATCAGTGCAGCCGATTTCTCTGCAGCAGCTCAGCTATATTGGGTTCTTGATTTTACATAAAAGATGTAAAATGTTACAAAAATGAGAAGGTATAAGATATACTGGGGGAGGTTTTTTCGATTAGGGATGCACCGATACCGATACCAAGCATTTGCACGAGTACTTGTGCTTGACCCGATATCTGGCAGGAGGCCAGTACACCCGGCGTCCTCAGTGTAGCAGGGGGGCCGGGCAACCTCACAGATGATCGGTGCAGCGGTGGGGGCAGTTACAAGCGCTGATACCCCTGTATAGCTTTTTTGACAGATGCTTCTCCTCTTCTCCCTCCCGCGGCTGTCAGAGAGATCGGTGCTTGTAACTGCCCCCCCACGATCATCCCCAATTGTTCCGTGTGCTCCCCGGCTACCCCCCGTCCTGGATCTGCCAGGATGAAGAGCGGAGGAAGGAGACGGTAAATCTTTAATTTATCGGCTCCTTCCTTTTCCGAATGCACAGAGTCAATGATCACTGACTCTGTCCATTCATAACTGAGCATCGTAAACTGTGTTTACATAATTACATAGTAGGCGAGGATGAAAATAGACACAAGTCCAACCTATGTGTGTGATTTTATGTCAGTAGTACATTGTATATCTCTGTATGTTGTGGTCGTTCAGGTGCTTATCTAAATCGTTTTTTGAAATTATCGATGCTCCCTGCTAAAACCACTGCCTGTGGAAGAAAATTCCACACCCTAACTGCTCTTACAGTAAAGAACCCTTTATGCAGTTTAGGGTTAAACCTTTTTTTCTAATTTTAGTGAATGGCCGTGTGTTCTTATTAAATACCCTTTTGTGGAAAAGTTTTTTCCCTATTGCGGGGATACCAGTACAGTATTTGTACATTGAAATCATATCCCCTCTCAAGCGTCTCTTCTCCAGAGTGAACAAGTTCAGTGCTCGTAACCTTTCCTCATAACTAAGGTCCTCCAGTCCCTTTATTAGTTTTGTTGCCCTTCTCTGGACTCTCTCCAGTTCCAGCACATCCTTCCTGAGGACTGGTGCTCAGAACTGGACAGCATACTCCAGGTGCGGCCGGACCAGAGTCTTGTAAAGTGGGAGAATTGTTTTATCTCTGGAGTTAATCCCCTTTTTAATGCATGCCAATATTCTGCTTGCTTTGCATGCAGCAGCTTGGCATTGCATACAATTGCTGAGCTTGTCATCTGCTAGGACCCCCAGGCCTTTTTCCATCCTAGATTCCCCCAGAGGTTCTCCCCGTAGTGAGTAGATTGCATTCATATTTTTGCCACCCAAATGCATTATTTTACATTTTTCTACATTAAACGTCATTTGCCATGTAGTTGCCCATCCCATTAATTTGTTCAGATCTTCTTACAAGGTTTCCACATCCTGCGGAGAAGTTATTGCCCTGCTTAGCTTAGTATCGTCCGCAAATACAGAGATTGGGTTGTTTATCCCATCCTACAGGTCGTTTATGAATAAATTAAATAGGATTGGTCCCAGGACAGAACCCTGGGGGACCCCACTTTTCACCCCGGACCATTACGAGTTCTCCCCATTTATCACTACCCTCTGAACTCGCCCCTGTAGCCAGTTTTCAATCCATGTACTCACCCTATGGTCCATGCCAACTGACCTTACTTTGTACAGTAAACGTTTTTGGGGAACTGTGTTAAATGCTTTTGCAAAATCCAGATACACCACATCTATGGGCCTTCCTTTATCTAGATGGCAGTTCACCTCATCATAGAAGATAAAAAGATTGGTTTGGCAAGAACGATTCTTCATGAATCCATGCTGATTACTGCTAATGATATCGTTGTCATTACTAAAATCTTGTATATAGTCCCTTATCATCCCCTCCAAGAGTTTTCATACAATTGAAGTAAGGCTAACTGGTCTGTAATTCCCAGGGATATATCTTGGCCCTTTTTTAAATATTGGTGCTACATTAGCTTTTCTCCAATCAGCTGGTACCATTCCAGTCAGTAGACTGTACATAAAAATTAGGAACAATGGTCTGGCAATTACTTGACCGAGTTCCTTAGGGACCTTCGGATGCAAGCCATCTGGTCCCGTGACTTATTGATGTTAAGTTTTTCAAGTCTATTTCTAATTCTATCCTCCGATAGCCATGAGGGTGCTTCCTGTGACATGTCATGAGGATAAACATTGCAGTTTTGGTTACTGAAGCCCCCCTATTTCCTCGTGAAGACTGTGGAGAAGAATAAATTAAATACTTTCGCCATCTCTCCATCCTTAGTAACCAGATTCCCTTCATCATTCTTTATGGGGCCAATATGATATGATATGACCTCCCTTTCTTACCATTTATGTACTTAAAGAATTTCTCTGGATTTTTTTTACTCTCCTCCGCTATGTGAATTTCGTGTTCTATCTTAGCCACCCTGACTGCACCCTGTCACAGACCTAGCCGGGACAGAGGCTGTTGGAGAGGACTGTATGCAAGCCTGTTGCCTTTTGATTATGGGCCCTGGATTTTCAATGGATTCATTCTGCTGGGACACATCCTGTGAGGAGATGCTGGTGTCATCAACCTGTGTTTATGTTAATTGAATGAGCTAATGACATTGTCCTCTATACAATGTAGGAGACGGGACGACTGCTATTGTGTTAATTAACTGTATGAAGATCGGTGACCACAAGTCTGGGCGAAAGGTCATGTCTCAGTCACCTAGGCTGTATAAAGGATTAGATAATTAGCTCATGTTAATTAGGTTACATTTGTATTGTTAGAGTAATCTTCTCCTGTGTATATAAGACTGTATTCTGGTTCTGAATAAAGTGAGTTCTTGGTAGCAACAAGCAAGTGTCGCCTTGTTTGTGCTCAGAGAGGTTGGGATATCTGTATACAGACTGGGAGGAAGTGATATATGACGGAAGCACTCAAGCGGAGTGTGGGACGTTCCGTGACACACCCTTACATTTCTTGTTGCATTCTTTATACAGTTTGAATGCTGATGATGATCCCTCAGCCTTGTATTTTTTGAATGCCTTCTCCTTTGCTTTTATATGCATTTTAACATTGCAGTTAAACCACCTAGGACTTTTATTAGCTCTTTTCAATGTATTTCCCATTGGGATGCACTGGATAATGCCCTTATTTAATATTCTCTTGAAAGCATACCCATTTTTCCTCTGTGTTCTTTGTTCCTAAGATTTTAACCCAATTATTATCTACTAGCAAGGATCGTAGTTTAGGGAAGTTGGCTCTTTTGAAATTCAGTGTCTTTGTATTCCCCTTATGTTTCCTAATGTTTTCCATATTCTCCCTCTGGTTAGGGGGCCTATGGCATACTCCCAGTATTACTTTCCCCTTAGTTTCCTCCCTTTGTAGCTCTACCCATAAGGATTCCACCCCTCCCTTGCTCCCTTAGTGATGACATCTGTTCACTTGTACATCATTTTTGATATACAGGTAGGTATACCCCTTCCCCTTTTTTACCCTCTCTATCCCTGCGATATAGGGAATACCCTTTAATTGTTGTCAGACAATCGTGAGAGCTGTGAAACCAAGTCTGTGTAATTCCTACAAAATCTAAATTCTCCTCGTACAACAGTAGTTCCAGTTCTCCCATCCTGTCCACCAGACTCCTGGCATTGGTGGACATGCCACGTAGATTAGACCAGTTGCATACCATCTAATTATTGGGTGCTCTGGAGTTGCAAATATGACTTTTTACTATACTTACCTCGGGTTGAGGTGCTTTAGTCAACCTATCACTAATGTCCCAATACTACCCTCTAGAATATGTTCCGCACTGACTGACTATCTCTACCTCTGGACCCTCCCCCCTGTTGCCTAATTTAAAAGCACCTCTAACTTTTCGTCCATCTTCACTCCCAGCAGATCTGCACCTTCCCCATTTAGGTGCAGTCCGTCCCTTCTATAGAGCTAGTAACAGACTGAGAAGTTGCCCCAGTTCTCCAGGAACCCAAACACCTCCTTTCTACACCAGCTCCTAAGCCACTTGTTTACTTACCTAATCAGCCTCTGCCTTTCTGGTGTGGCTCCAGGTACCAGTAGTATTTCTGAGAATACTACCTTTTACGATGCTTCAGTTTAAGAATGGAGAGGAGTCTCTGTTTCCTGTCCATTCATCTTCAGTGCAGCTGAGGCTGCTGAGAAAGGGACTGGGGAATCTCTGTCATCAGTCCCTTTCCCTGTCTCAAAGGAGAGATGTCAGGGGTCTGTTTAGTTTTTGAGTTTAGATAAACTTTAGTGTAAGGCTCGGTTCATACTAGCCGACTCCAAGATTTTCAGTGCGACTTTGATGTGACTGATACTACTTTTACATTCTCTGGCACTGAAGCCATTTCAAAGTCGCATCAAAGTAGTGCAGGAACCTGTTCTGAAGGCACAGCGACTTCAGTAGTGACAATTGGAACAGCTCTCACAGATAGATGGCAGTTCAAATGTCCTGCGACTTTGGTCTAACAAGTCGGATCCTAAGTCGCAGGTGTGTAAACCGAGTCTAACAAGTAAAATATGCTAACAATTGTTTAGCCTGTGCCAGTTACGTGGGAATTAGAACAGTAACAATATTTATCTTTATATTGCAGCAATGAGACTTCTACACTGAGGACATACTTGAGCCAAACCCAAAAAAAATCAATTGACTGTAATACAAACACTTAATGAGAACTATGTGCTTCATACTGTCCAAACTGCAAGTGTGTGCACGTTAAGTGCTGCAAATGAACAATGTGAAAATGAAAACTGCTGCAAGAATATACAGAGAAACCACTTTCGTTTTAAAAGATAAGCTGCTACTACAATCATTTCAGCAACTATGTCTGAATAATCATATCTGTGACAGTGGTCACATAATTGCTGTTCCTTCCCACCCCCATGTGATATTAAGGGCTTGGCTTTTTTAAATAACAAACATGTCATACTCACCTGCTCTGTGCAGAGGTTTTGCACAGAGCAGCCCCGAACCTCCTTTTCTTGGTTCCCCCGCAGTGCTCCTGGCTCCTTCCTCCTACCGAGTGCTCCCACAGCAAGCTCTGGGGGCACCCGAGCCGCTGCTCTGTGTGTCAATTCACGGCTCGCCCCCCTCTCTTTCTCCTCATTGGCTCAGTGGCTGTGATTGACAGCAGCGGGAGCCAATGGCGCCCACTGCTGTCCCAGCCAATGAGAAGAGAGAGTCCCCGGAGAGTCGAGGCTGGATCGAGATGGGGCAAGTCTATGCAAGTATCTTAAATCTTAATGCATAGAATTGATTAAAGGTAAAAAACCTTCTGCCTTTAGAACCACTTTAAGTGCTCTGTGTGTCAGAGGTGGGGGCCTCTTTTAGTACCTGATAATGATAAATCTTATTATAACTAAGGTATTATGTTCTGAATGTTCAAGTAGAGTGGTCAAAAACCTTAGGATTTTAAAACTAAGGATACAGTGCACACATGCATAAACATACTTACTTTTAATAAAAACACACACCCTAAAACAATTAATAGATCTAGAGCAGTGGTCTCCAAACTTGTGGCCCTTTGCTTGCCTTTATCCGGCCCTTGAGGCGTTATTCCTGCCACTGTCACCCACAATGCGGCACTATTCCTTCCACTGACACCAACGATGGGGCATAATACCTTCCACTGACAACACTGTTTACTCCCACTGGGCACAGTCTGGCCCCCCTAAAGACTGAAGGGCAATAAACTAGCACTTTCTTTAGAATGTGAGGAGACCCCTGATCTAGAGACATAGGCAGTGGAAGATAAATGAAAGTTAGACTTCCTGTAAAAATCAAGCTTGGCTCCACACTTTCATGCATCTCAAGATTATAGTTATGATGTACAGAGTCAATGAAATTGGATCTGTACCTTGTGATTGCTGTGAACTAATCGCAGCCATCATATGTGTAATAGTAGTGTTTACACACATTCAGCCCATTCACAACGGAGAAAGCTCCCCTTCTCCAAATGTTTATGGAATATATTATTGAGGGTCTTGGGGGGGTCTAAATGGTCACTGACCACCAATAATTGAGGGATCATTTTTTAAAAGGTAAAAGAAATGAAAGGTGTATGTAAGGAAACCCAAATTTTTCATTGTGAATGGCACAACAATGCACCTTGCCATCAAAGTGCAAAAGAATGGTCTGCCTTAACACAACGCCTGTTACCGCCCATTAATGCACATGCACTAATACAGTACAATTCTGTGAATAAGCTCTAAAAGAGTCAGTCTGCAAAGCTTCCTTGCCTCCTAATTAAGCCCTGCAATATAGTCATGCTTTTTGGCAGCCTCTCTAGACATCTAATTAAGACAGTTAACATTCTCTTTTCTGCTAGGGGAGGGCGAGAGGCATGGATCTCAAACTTACCTATAACATAAAGTGCAAATGATATGAAACGGTGATAACGAATGAGGAACTGAAGGGCCTCTTCTCTTTGTACAGATGTAGCAAAATAGTCTGCCAACGTCTCGCCATAGAAAAAATAATTAACACACAAGAGAAAGTACCTGCAAGTGAAGCAAAACTGCTTACAATGAATTATTCATACTTGCATATAAATAAAATGGCAATTAGAGCTTAAAAGAAAGAAAAAAAAAAAAGAAGGAAGAAGAATACAGTTATGTTTTATATATTAAAAAAAAAAAAAAAGAAAATCATTAAAAGCATCTCAACAGCGTTTTTTTTTTTTAAACAAGCCACCCTGCAATTAAAATTCAAAATTCAATAATGCTTACTAGTCCTTAGGGCAGTGACTTTGCAGGAGACAGTGAGGTAGATTTATTAAAGCCGGAGCACTCAGAATCAGGTGCAGCTGTGCATGGTAGCCAATCAGCTTCTAACCTCAGCTGGTTCAGTTAAAGTTTGGCAATAAAACCTAGAAGCTGATTGGTTTCCATGCAGAAGTGAGCCTGATTTCGCACTCTTCAGTTTTAGTAAATAAACCCCATTGTGTGTTGGATGCCTCAGTGCCCTGTTTCCATCCACAGGCTGCCAAGGAACTACTGCCAGGTGCCAAGTGAGAGTTAATGTAGCATTGGTTGCGGTGACCTGGAGGAGGTTTCTCCTTGTTTTATGCCCTGATCCAAGCCATTGTTTGTAAATGCAAATTTTATTATCCCACTTATTAAAAAAAGGAGCTTTATCAGCATTATACAGTGAGCTCTGCTTCGATTTTGTTTTACATGTCACTGTTCCTTTAGGTCTCATTCACATGGGGCCAACTATAACATACCCTTTACAGGGCCTTGTTTACCTACACAGGGATGCACAAGTATTCCGTGCATCCTTGTGCAAGCGGTCCTGTTGATGGCAATTGGGACAGAGTAGCTGCACGGACACAACCAATGTGTCCCAATATGACATCCGTGTGGGTGTGGGTGTGGGTGCGTTTCCCATATGCAGACCTTTTGGCATGTATTATCCCAGTGAGGTCTGTCAGCTGGGGTAAGCAGAAATTATATTCTAAAATTATGAAAGATGGTCATAAAAGATGATTATCATAACATTAGGCAAGAATTTGTCTTAAGGATCAAATACTTTAACATCACTGCAGTTAAAAAATAAAACACAGCCATGTAATAAAACACGTTTACCACTGTGTGTTAAAACAATATATTAATTTTCTATTACAACTGAGTTTTTCTTTAAAGGAGAAATCCAGCCTGAGCTTTTAAGGCTGGGCTTTTCCTCTGGGTCACAGGAGTGCAATTTGTTTTGCACTCCTGTGACCCGTGACATCACCAAGTTCAGTCGAGGCAGCACGTCATCCCAACTTCAGAAGTCTGGATCCGCCAGCGGCCTTGACTGATGGCAGTCTCAGCGAGCCGTTGAGATGGCTGCTCCCCGCCCCTCCACAGCTCAGAGCTTCAATGAGCTTGGAGGAGCTGAGCAGGAGAGATGTGTCTGACAGGCAGCATCTCTCTTCTCGGGGAGGGGAGAGAACCGAGCCATCGGCGATGTTCGGTGGCTCGGTTCTCAGTGAAGAGGCAGTGGGGGACAGCTTCAGCATCGGTCTGATGCTCCATCCACATAGGCAAGTATGAATATAAAAAAATAAATAAAAAAAAACCCAACTTCTCTTAAGTGTTTAGAAATATGAGATGCTGGTGAGTTCTACGCTGTGTTGGTAACTCTCGGAAGAAAGTTGAACACAGCCTGAATCCAATTACTTCCCTTTTTTGCCTCCTAGTAAATGAAGGCAGTGCCAAGTCTCACCCAAACAGAAGAGGAAAAACAGGAATTTCATGTAACTGTTTCAAGTTTCTGTATAAATCATACTGTGCTGTGGCCTATTTTAATCCTGAAATGAAATAAGGTTGCTGGATGAAGCATTCCATTCCTTTAAAGCAGAGTCAATGGCTTACAACACAAAGCAAATTTACTGGTCCATCTGTTGAAGAATAAAAGCTGCTGCAATTTAAAAGCAAAGCACCATATGATAAATAGATCCAGTGCCTTGAAAAAGTATTTATACCCCTTGAAATTTTCCACATTTTGTCATTTTGTCACCTGTGTGTAATTTAATTTCAGCATAAATACAGCTGTTCTGTGAAGCCCTCAGAGGTTTGTTAGAGAACCTTAGTGAACAAACAGCATCATGAAGACCAAGAAACACACCAGACAGGTCAGGGATAAAGTTGTGGAGAAGTTTAAAGTAGGGTTAGGTTATAAAAATATACCCCAAGCTTTGAACATCTCATGGAGCACAGTTTAACCCAGCATTCAAAAATGAAAAAAAAAAAAGAGTATGGCACAATTGAAAACCTACCAAGACATGGCCATCCACCTAAATTGACAGGCCGGGCAAGGAGAGCATTAATCAGAGAAGCAGCCAAGAGGCCCATGGTAACTCTGAAGGAGCTGCAAAGATCCACAGCTCAGGTGGGAGAATCTGTCCACAGGACAACTATTAGTCGTGTACTCCACAAATCGGGCCTTTATGAAAGCGTGGCTAGAAGAAAGCCATTGTTGAAAGAAAGCCATAAGAAGTCCCGTTTGCAGTTTGCGAGAAACCATGTGCGAGACACAGCAAACATGTGGAAGAAGGTGCATTGGTCAGATGAGACCAAAATTGTATTTTTTGGCCTAAAAGCAAAATGCTGTGTGGCAGAAAATTAACACTGCACATCACCCTGAACACCCCATCCCCACCGTGAAATATGGTGGTGGCAGCATCATGTTGTGGGGATGCTTTTCTTCAGCAAGGACAGGAAAGCTGGTCAGAGTTGATGAGAAGATGGATGGAGCCAAATGCAGGACAATCTTAGAAGAAAACTGGTTACAGTCTGCAAAAGACTTGAGACTGTGGCGGAGGTTCAACTTCCAGTAGGACAACGACCCAAAATATACAGCTAGAGCTCCAATGGAATGGTTTAGATCAAAGCATATTTATGTGTTAGAATGGCCCAGTCAAAGTCCAGACCTAAATCCAATTGAGAATCTGTGGCAAAACTTGAAAATTGCTGTTCACAGATGCTCTCCATCCAATTTGACAGAGCTTGAGCTATTTTGCAAAGAAGAATGGGCAAAAATGGTACTCTGGATGTGCAAAGCTAGTAGAGACCTCCCCAAAAAGACTTGCAGCTGTAATTGCAGGAAAAGTTGGGTCTACAAGGTGTTGACTCAGGGGGGCTGAATACAAATGCACACCACACTGTTCACATATTTGTAAAATAATTTGAAAACCATTGATCAATTTCCTTACACTTCACACTTACGTGTCACTTTGTGTTGGTCTATCACATAAAATACATTTATGATTTTGGTTGTAACATGAAAAAAAAAGTGGAAACTTTCCAGGGGTATGAATACTTTTTCAAGACTAGATAGACAGATTGATTTTTCTTTTTTTACAGAAAAACCTCAGTTTTTGTAGTATAATTATGCTGTGTGGCCATTTTTGACATAATACAGAGTTTTTATCAGACTACTTACCAGCTCAGAGTTCTGAACCATGGCAACTCATAGGAGCGATATACTCTGTGGCCAATTGAAATTATTTCATGGAAACATTTCACTTGTATAGCAGATACCTGCAACACAGAGACACACACTGATACATTTTACAAAATTAAACTTCTGGGACTAAGGTCACAATTATCAAATGGACCTGTGGGACTAATGTGAAAAAAATTGTGCTTAAAGTGTTACTAAACCCAGGACCTGCATTCAATATATCTGGTCTCCCACAGTACACAGAACATGGAAAAATGCAATTATTTTAGTAAATATAAACTGCTAAATACCTTTTCTCATCAGCAGTATATAGCAGTCTTGTGATTTCTATCAGTGTTTGGTTAAAGCTTGTAGGAGAGGTTTTAATTATTCCCTGATTGTCCTGTCTCTGTCTTGACAGTGCTGATTGGCCCTGTGCTGATTGCATGCACTGTACTAAGAAAAAAAAAAAAAAAACGCTCTAGAAATACACATCAAAACTGAGCATGTGCGGCTTGTCTCCAAAGCTTTGTTCTATCAGGAGATGAATTGGGGACTGTGGAAAAAGGGGGGATTAGAGAAGACAGGATCAAAGAGCCTTTTTACACAATGCAGAGGATTAACCCCTTAGGTTCCACAGTGAGTATAACAAGCATGCTTTACTGCCTATACAGACTAATTTTACTGTTGTGGGTTTAGTAACACTTTAAGCCATCAAAGTTATTTAGTACAACAGTTGTGTTGGTTATGGACAATGTTATAAACAGTCAATAAATACTTGGTCAGACTTTATATATACACAGATATTTGGCTCTACTGGCCACACACATCGCCATTGCTTCTCGCTAGCATATCGATGCAGCGACCCCTTTCTTTCACTGCTCTGGCCTGGAAATTCTGGGCTGTGATTTGTTTTAAAAATGAGCAAGTACCACCTATCATATAGTGCAAAACACCTGGTGTCTGCTAAATAGAAATAAATGGCAGGCCCGTCTACCTTTCACTCTTTTTAAACAGGCTGTAATTTGGGAACAAACCATGGGGGTTGATTTTCAAAAGGCAAATAGACTGTGCACTTTGCAAAGTGCAGCTGCATTCTGTAGGAGTAGTTGCTCCAGTGCTAATGCCGTGTACACACGAGCGGACTTTCCGGCGGACTGGACTTCGTCAATCAATTCGATCGTGTGTGGGCTCTTTTTCCCCAAAAGACCGACGGACCTAGAAATAGAACATGTTTCAAATCTTTCCGATGGACTCGAGTACGGTCGAAAACTCTGCTCGTCTTTATGCTAGTCCGACAGACTAAAACTGACGCTAGGGCAGCTATTGGCTACTGGCTATCAACTTCCTTATATTAGTCCAGTGTACGTCATCACGTCATATCCGTCGGACTTTGGTGTGATCGTGTGTAGGCAAGTCCTTTCGTTTGAAAGTCCGGCGGACCTACGCTGCAAAGTCCGTCGGAAAGACTGTCGGGCCTAGTCCGTCGAAAAGTGTATGCGGCATTAGACAATGAGGTGAAGCTCTGCTGACTCCCATAATCCATTCATGTGCAAGCCAAGCAAAAATGCTGTTTTTTTTTTTTTCCTTGCATGCGATTGGGTATTCCTCGCAAAGTGAAGCTTTACCTTATTTACTAAACTCTGAAACATACATATTGCTTGCAAAGTGCACAGTCTTTTTGCCTTTAGTAAATCAACCCCTCTGTGTTACTTGTGTCTGCAGACTAGGGTGGTATGTGAGCAGAGTTTAAAGGGTTTGTGCGTTAAGCATTTCTTAAACGAGTGTTGTAAATACCGATTTTTAGCTGTCTTCAGGCCGGTCACATGACTCGCGGCCGCTTTCCAGCTCCGATGGAAGTCTTCTGCGGGAGGGGCCGTGATCTCCCTCTGACATCAGTCGGGGAGATCACATGACCGCTTCTCTCCTCTGCAGATTCCCCGTCTCATAGCTGTAAAGCGGGCGCGAGTCACGTGACCGGCCTGAAGACAGCTAAAAATTTGTATTTACAACACTCGTTTTAAAAAATGCTTAAAACACAGTGTGCTATGCCAGCCTTTAATAGAGGGGCTGGCAGTGACAATTATAGGTTTATTTTTGTTTTTTTTAATAATAGTGGCGAGGGGGCAGGGCTGAGCAGAGACAGACAGAGAGGGCGCTGACAGGAGGAAGGAGGGGGTTGAGGGGAGGAGGAGAGCAGAGTAGGGCAGCCTATCACTGAGGGACGCACTTTGACCACGGTGATCAGGGGGGAGCAGCCCTGGTTATCGTGGTCTGTTTAGAGAGACCATACAGGATGTGGTAGGTTTAGTTTGTTTTTTTTTTTGTTTTTTCTACAGTTTAGAGGGGGGGCGGATTACATAGATTACATAGCAGAAGTGCTGTGCTATGTAATCTGCTTTAAGGGACCAGGATGTGAATTTTTTTTTTTTTTTTTGGGTTAACAAACGCTTTAAGGAACTGAGATACGTGGCATTATGACCCTTAACGACCAAGTAATTTCAATGGCTTATGCCGTTTTTGAGCCAGTGTTTTTTTTTTTAGAATTCATAACTATTCATGGTTTCAAGTGTCATTAAAGCTGAACTTCAGACAGATGTTTAAAAAAGGCAATTGTGTATTAATTTAAACTCAAATGCATATCTAAAACACAGTCTAAATACCTAAAAATATCTGGATATCAACCCTCTGCAGGAAGGGAAAAAAAGCCTTAAAAAAAAAAAAAGAAAACTAAAGGGTTAGGTTGGTCTATGGACCTTTCAGTTCTGACCTTCATATTCCGGTCTGCCATTCTAATTTTTCACAGTGAAATTTTTGTATAAGAATGTTTTATTAAAAAAAAATGCTCAAACATATAAAATATCTGCAGTTGTTTGTTACAGTTGCTACAATTAGCAATTACCTTAAAAAAAAGTTTACCGTCAAATTAAATAACCAGTAACGCTTGAAAAGATATAACATTTCTTTGTTCAAAAACAAAAAGGCTACAAATATCTGAAATGACTATGTTGCAGCTCTGATGCGTTATAGAATACAAAGCCCATGTTATAGATCAGCGTATGATAATGTCTTATTGGAACACAAGTAGGATTCCCAGTCTACGATAACACTGCAGTCTTTCATTATAGCAGGTAGCTTCAAATAACCTTTAGCCCGGGTTCACACTGTAGTGATGTCAGACATTGCATGTGATTCACAGCCGCACTGTGGTGCCGATCACATGCGATGTCTGTGCAGTGCGAGTTCAGCCATACTATATATGTGTATGTGTATGTGTATGTGTGTGTTTGTGTGTGTGTCACAATAGGACTTTACCTTCAGTGATAACCCAGTGAACAAAAACGATGCAATAAAAAGAAAAGGACTGCCTTACACAACCTCAGTTATTGTTCTAAGTTCAGTATGCGGCTTTTTACTTATCAGTGTTTTTTTTTTTTATTACTGAGTAAATTACTTACAAACAGGAGTAGCTATAATAGGAAACAAAAACAGGGTAGCTAAGATAAGAATAAAATAGGGAACTATAGAAAGAAAGAAATAAGGAATAGGTCAACAACCAACAGTAAACATGTCATTATATTATGATTGTATGTGACATTGGGATGGGTGAAAATGTGTACATACCATATATTTAGTAGAATGGATGAAAAAGCAACAATAAAGTGCACATTGCACGTATTCATAGCAACAGATCAGAAATGATCTATTAGGTTAACTACCAAACTGAAAACACCTATACATATATTTACTGCTCTTCACATTGGGGTTGGCTTACTAAAACTAGAGAGTGCAAAATCTGATGCAAATGTGCAAGGTAGCCAATCAGCTAATCTCAGCTTGTTTAATTAGGCTTTGACAAAAAAAAAAAAAAAAAAGCTGGAAGCTGATTGGTTACCATGCAAATGTGCAGCAGATATTACAGTCTCCAGTCTTAGTACATCAACCCCACCGAGTCTTATTGATTTGAACAAATCTGGGATTTTTGTTCATCTGATATTGCCCTGATTCGCCTCCTTGCTCTGCACCTTGTGGACTCCTAATATCAACAGTGCCTTAAAAAAGAATTCATACCCCTTGAAATTTTCCATATTTTGTCATGTTACAACCAAAAACGTAAATTTTATGTGATAGACCAACACAAAGTGGCACATAATTGTGAAGTGGAAGAAGAATGATAAATGTTTTTTAAAATATTTTACAAATAAATATCTGAAAAGTGTGGTGTGCATTTGTATTCAGCCCCCTTTACTCTTATACCTCTAACTAAAATTAAGTGGAACCAATTGCCTTCGGAAGTCACCTATTTAGTAAATAGAGTCCCCCTGTGTGTAATTTAATCTCAGTATAAATACAGCTGTTCTGTGAATCCCTCAGAGGTTTGTCAGAGAACCTTAGTAAACCAACATTATCATGCAGGCCAAGGAACACACCACACAGGTCAAGGATAAAGTTGTGGAGAAGTTCAAAGCAGGGTTAGGTTATAAAAAAAAATATCCCAAGCTTTTAACATCTCACGGAGCACTGTTCAATCCATCATCCAAAAATGGAAAGAGTATGATACAACTGCAAACCTACCAAGACGTGGTCTTCCACCTAAACTGACAAGCCAGGCAAGGAGAGCATTAATCAGAGAAGCAGCCAAGAGACCCATGGTAACTCTTGAGGAGCTGCAGAGATCCACAGCTCATGTGGAAGAATCTGTCCACAGGACAACTATTAGTCGTGCATTCCACAAATCTGGCCTTTATGGAAGAGTGGCAAGAAGAAAGCCATTGTTAAAAGAAAACCATAAGAAGTTCTGTTTGCAGTTTGCAAGAAGCCATGTGGAGGACACAGCAAACATGTGGAAGAAGGTGCTCCGATCAGATGAGACCAAAATTGAACTTTTTGGCCTATAAAAGGAAAACGCTATGTGTGGTGGGAAACTAGCACTGCACATCACCCTGAACACACCCGCCCCACCGTGAAACATGGGAGGTGGCAGCATCATGTTGTGGGGATGCTTTTCTTCAGCAGGGACAGGGAAGCTGTTCAGAGATGATGGGAAGATGGATGGGGCCAAATACAGGACAATCTTAGAAGAAAACCTGTTAAAGTCTGCAAAAGACTTGAGATTGGGGCGCAGGTTCACCCTCCATCAGGAAAACGACCCTAAACATACAGCCAGAGCTACAATGGAATGGTTTAGATTAAAGCATATTCATGTGTTAGAATGGCCCAGTCAATATCCAGACCTAAATCCAATTGCGAATCTGCGGCAGGAAGAATGGGCAAAAATTTCACTCTCTAGATGTGCAAAGCTGGTAGAGACATCCCCAAAAAGACTTGCAGCTGTAATTGCAGAGAAAGGTGGTTTTACAAAGTATTGACTCAGGGGGGCTGAATACAAATGCACACCACACTTTTCACATATTTGTAAAAAATTTAAAAAACCCATTTATCATTTTCCTTCCACTTTACAATTATGTGCCACTTTGTGTTGGTCTATCACATAAAATCCCCAAAAAATACATTTACATTTTTGGTTGTAACATAAGAAAATTTCAAGGGGTATGAATACTTTTTCAAGGCACTGTAGCAGCGCTAGGGCTGAAACAACTAATCGATTACTATTTTCATAATCGATTAATCTCCCAGTAACATAGTGGGGTTAAAAATAAACTAAAATGAGCCCTTTATAGTACAAAAAGAGCAAATAATCGCTACTGTAAATATTACTTTCACAGTTCTACAGTAAAAAAATGAACCCCTTACAGTAGTGACTATCTGCTTTTTTTGTACTATAAAGGGCTAATTTTAGTTTTTTTTAACCCCATTATGCTAATAAATGTCTTAGACCTGGTTCACATCTCTGTGTTTTTTGGTGCTTTTTGCAGAAACGCACTACAGTTCATTTACATGGTTTCCTATGGGACCCGTTTACATTTTTTTCAGCCGCTGCGTATTTGGAAAGGGTCAGGGACTTTTTTTTTTTTTTAACGCAAAACAGTGCTTTTTTGGTTCAATATACTTCAATGGAGAAGCTGCAGAAAAGCATGTAATGCGTTTTTGCAGCAATTTGTGTTTTTTAATCTGCCCAACAACAAATTGGCCAAAAAAAAAAAAATGCAAAAACGCAATTTTTATAAATTATACACCACAGTTTTTTTTAAAGGTTTTTTTAAGGTTATTATATTGTCATTATGTTGAATGTGGTACAGCTAACCTTGGATTGTGTTTTTGAAGGCCTCTTGGTAATTTACTATGGATCCCTGCGGTTTAAGCTGGTCATCTATGACACAAATTGGTGTTTTATTGACCACTCACCCAGGTGAACTGCATACATTGATTCCAGTTTACCTGTCTATCTGCTGATACTCTTGGATATGCTCTGCTTCTGTTTTGCTTTCTTGTACATATTCCTTTTCGAAGAGTTGTGGAAACGACATACACAAGACTTATGCTGGCTCGCCGAGCTCCCCTTATTATTGTGGGGTATTTGACTTTGGATTGAAATATCACTACTAAAAACAGTTTTCTTCATTTTTTTTTTTTTTTAACTATTCATGAATGTGAGAAGCATGGTCAATCAGAATAAAGGTGGTGAAATATGGTATGGCAAGGCCCATTTTAACATGAGATAAATAAAAAAAAAAAAAATTGAAAAGTCTTTGAACTTACCAAAAGAATTATCATCACTGGCCCCATGTAAATAATCATAAAAAACAATGTAATCATTGTTAAACTTAAAATGCCACGTATCCACCAATTTTTCCATCTGAAAGATAAAAATATTTTACATTACAATTAAAAATATTAAAGCATATTTAAACTCAAGAACAAATATTGCAGATTACCAATTCTTAGTTAGCACGGCTGCCCAGTTATTTTTTAGGCCCTTTTCCCCCCCTTTATTTTCAACTAGTGATTCTGCCACTTGTTCTAACACACTTTCTGTCCTAAATTTAAAGCTCCATGAACACTGGCTTAAAAATCGCTGCTTCTACATGAGTTTTGTGTTCTGCCCGTAGAAGCAACTCAATGTTATCCTATGTGTCCATCCACATTAGGACGTTTACAGGCATATTTTGAGCTGAACGTTTAGAGGCAGGAAAAAGAACCCTTCTGGTTCGCGTTTCTGATTGGAGCTTACTGGCAGAAAAAAAAAAAAAAAAACGTAAAAAACTCTTCTAAACTTGTCTAGACTTTGTACAAAAAAAAATGCTCTATATGAGCGTTTTATACTCACAAGAGAACAGACTTTTTTTAAGCCCAGTGTGCATGGAGCCTTAAGCCTCGTACACACGGTACGAAAATCAGAAGGGGATTGTCATTTGACAGGCTGTTGTCCGAAGTTCTTACCAATAGTATGCTCCTTTCAACAATTGTTTTCCAATTTTCGGCCAACAAAATGTTGGATGACAGTAGGGTTGAAACAATTAACCAATAATATCGATAATAACCGATAATGAAAATCGTTGTCAACGATTTTCATTATCGATTAGTTGGTCTGCACCTTCCTCCCTGTCTGTCCGTAAAAATCCTCCTCCTGTGTCCTCCCGTGTACAAGGCACCGCCATATGTGACCAGGCACGTCCGCGCCGCACGTCCGCGCCTCTCCTCCTCACTGACGTCATCCCCACTGATGTTCTCAGCCCCGCCCGCTGCTGCCCCGAGAGAACAGAGAGGCGAGAAACAGCCGTGAGGAGAGCCGAGCTGCACACTGTGAAATGTAGCAGCTAATGGCTAGTAATAACAGTAAAAACTGAAACTCAGTACACAGTACATTTTTTTTATGACAAGTGCCCCATGAATGATCCTCCTAAGTAACTCATAAGTATTCCTGGGGGGGGGTGCCCCATCATTGGTTTTCCTGGTAGGGGGGAGAATAGTGCCCCATTGGGGTTCCTGGGAGGGGGGGAATAGTGCCCCATTGGTGTTCCCGGGAGGGGGGGGAATAGTGCCCCATTGGTGTTCCCGGGAGGGAAATAGTGCCCCATTGGTGTTCCCGGGAGGGGAATATTGTCTCATCATTGGTGTTCCCGGGAGGGGAATAGTGTCTCATCATTGGTGTTCCTGGGAGGAATAGCGCCCCATCACTGGTGTTCCCGGGTGGAATAGCGTCCAATCATTGGTGTTCCCGGGAGGAATAGCGTCCCATCATTGGTGTTCCCGGGAGGAATAGTGCCCCATCACTGGTGTTCCCAGGAGGAATAGTGCCCCATCGTTGGTGTTCCTGGGAGGGAGGAATAGCGCCCCATCATTGGTGTTCCCGGGTGGAATAGCGTCCCATCATTGGTGTTCCCGGGAGGAATAGTGCCCCATCATTGGTGTTCCTGGGAGGGAGGAATAGCGCCCCATCATTGGTGTTCCTGGGAGGGAGGAATAGCGCCCCATCATTGGTGTTCCCGGGTGGAATAGTGCCCCATCATTGGTGTTCCTGGGAGGAATAGTGCCCCATCATTGGTGTTCTCAGGAGGAATAGTGCCCCATCATTGGTCTTCCCGGGAGGAATAGTGCCCCATCATTGGTGTTCCCGGGTGGAATAGTGCCCCATCATTGGTGTTCCCGGGTGGAATAGTGCCCCATCATTGGTGTTCCTGGGAGGAATAGTGCCCCATCATTGGTGTTCTCAGGAGGAATAGTGCCCCATCATTGGTATTCCCGGGAGGAATAGTGCCCCATCATTGGTGCTCCCGGGTGGAAAACTGTACAATATATAATATTAATTGCACTCTGCCTCCGCACTTTTTTTTTTTTTTTTTTTTTAACGTCTAGCTGAAAAAAACAAAAAAACAAAAACAAACAAACAAACAACACATTATAAAAATGGCAGAGGGTGCTGCTGACACAATGACTTCAGAAAAAGGTGTGCGACCCAAATCTTCTAAGGCATGGGAGCATTTTAATTTAAATGCTGCAAAGAAGGTGGTCACCTGCAAACTTTGCAAAACGGAACTTGCATGGCACGGAAGCACAACGATGAACGAGCACATGAAACGGAAATACGTGGGGTTCACAGAGGAAGGCAAAACATCAGGACGGTAAGTTAAACCCAAATGATATATAGAGTTACACAGAAATAGCTTTTCCTGTATACTAATCATGCATATTATCTTTTTCATTGCAGAAAGAAACAGAGCACCATGACAGATTTTGTGCAGCAAAATCGTCCATGCACTCCCCAGCAATCAGCAGTTATAACAGATTAGATCATGAAAATGCTAGTCACCGACATGCGGCCACTGTCCATGGTTGAAGACCGAGGATTTAAAAGCATGATCAGTGTACTGAACCCTGGATATACTTTACCATCAAGAACCCATTTTACCAAACTAGTGGAGCGAAAGTACCAGGAGGCATTTCAGAATGTGAAGGATGCCATCAGCGCTAATGAAAGCAGAATTGCCATTACTGCAGACATATGGACAAGTATAGTGACCAAGGCTTTCCTTGGCATAACATGCCACTACATAGCGGAGTAGTGGAAGATGATTTTGATCTGCCTCACTACCATGCCTCTGGAAGACAGACATACAGCAGCAAATATTGCAGAATGGTTGGAGGAGGCCACTGAAAGATTTGAAATTCCGGCTCAGAAAATAATTGCCATTGTGCATGACAATGGTGCAAATATTGTGGCTGCTGCGAAAATCCTGGTGGACACGCATGGCTGGGCCAGTATCCGCTGCACTGGCCACACCTTGCAGCTGGTTATCAGTGCTGCTTTAAAGAATTACAGAATTAAGAGAGCCGTTAGTGCTGTAAGAAGACTAGTTGAACATTTTAAAAAAGTGAGCTAGCCAGCAGCAAATTGAAGGAGACACAAAGGCAAATGGGTACATCCGAGCACAAGCTTCTTCAAGATGTAAGCACAAGATGGAAAAGCACTTACTATATGGTTGAACGACTCATTGAACAAAAGGTGGCCGGTAACTGCAACTCTGTCTGATCCATCAGTTACACAAAGGGGCAAACATTATCTGGACTTAAAACCAGACCAGTGGAGTATTCTTGAAGAACTTTCCACTGCTCTTAAGCCCTTTGAATGCTGCACTGTATTCACGAGTGGCCAAGAATATGTTACCCTATCATCCATGCCTGCACTGGTAAAGGGGCTGTTGCGGTCCAATGAAGGTGCTTCTTTTGAATCATCTCCTCTAAAGAGCTTCCAAGCCACTGCAACAGACCAACTTCAAAGCAGATGGAAGGGGATCCTTGAACATGTCCCAAACACCGTAATCCTTTCCTCTGCCCTGGAACCACGATTTAGAAGACAAAAAATGTTATCACCAGAACAGAACATAAATGTACAGGCAAAAGTACAGACAGAGGCGCTTGCTTTAAGAAGGGAGATGGTGGTGCAGCAAATGACCACCACGTCACCTGTAACTAGAGATACTGAGCCTTCAACATCTACAGCATCTCATTCTCTACTTGACACACTCCTTGAGTCTGGGGGGCAGCAGTGAAGAGGAAGAGGGGCAACTTGAGGAGGATATTCACACACAAGTCTGAAATGAAGTGCAGGCTTATTTTGCTGAGAAGCCACTTCCGAAGGAGGGAAACCCTTTGAATTGGTGGAAGGGTAACCAAGATAAATATCCTACTTCGGCAAAATTTGCGAAATCCTTCTTGTGCATCCCAGGCACCTCCACTCCATCAGAGCGCCTCTTTTCTGCTGCAGGCAACATCGTTTGTAAAAAGAGAGCCCCGAGCATGTTAACTTTTTTACATTCAAATGCAATATTCCCTTGAACAGTTATAGTTCACCTCTTTTCAGAATGTTGTTTTTGTACTGCTGCAAAGTTGTGTAATGTTAATGTTAAACGTTTTTTATTCTGCAGTTTGAGTGTAACACTCAGTTTTTCATTATTACTTTTAAATAAACGAAAAAATGGCACATTATGTTTTTTCTATGATTTTGGCCGATTAATCGATTATGAAAATAATGGTTAGTTGCAGCCCTAGATGACAGGCTAGTAAATTTTTGTCAAACGACAGCTTCACGTCAGATTTTCATATGGTCAGTACACAAATCCCTCACACAAAAGTCGAAAGTACAAACATGCATGCTCGGAATCAATGCTCACCAAACACAAAATTAGCAGAAGGGGCCCAAAGGGTGGTGCTCAAGAGCTGAAATTCCTCGTAGTTAGTCACTACGTTCATGTTTGTGGCACAACAGTTCGTGTAACGTTAGTATGGAAGACAAGATCCTGGCACACGCCCAGATGCTCAGTTGTCCAACAATCGTACTGTGTGTACGAGGCTTTAGACCCCAAACACACTATTAGATTTTCTGCAGATTTTTGTCTTCAGATTTACCAAAACCATGTAGTGCAAGGGCCTGCCTGATTGCATACAAATTGAAACTCTTAAGGTTTGACCTTATATTATATGGTTTTGGTAAATCTGAAGACAAAAATCTGCAGAAAATCTAATAGTGTGTATGGGGCTTTAGTTTTCACTCTAGGGCAAGCCTACAGATAACCTCTCCCTCTCCTCATCTCCATTATTAAGGCTTGGTTTACACCTATGCAATTTGTTTTTGGTAATTTCTGCTGTGTGTTTTGCATCTTTGCACATACAATTTTGCCACGATTTGCGTATTGCATTTTTTATGTTTTTTATTTTTTTAGCCAATGTGTTGTCGGGCAGTTTAAAAAAACTCCAACTGTGGCAAAATTGCAGTAAAATCGTGGCAAAAACGCACTACAGCTTTACCACTGAAGTCTATTGAACCGCAAAAAGCAAAAAAAGCACCGTTTTGCATTTAAAAAAGTCCCTGACCCTTTCCAAAAATGCAGCGGCTGAAAAAAGCATAGATGAACGTGCCCCATAGGAAACCATGTTAACCACTTCCCGCCCAAGGTACGTCATGTGACGTCCTTGAATTTGCGGGGGTATATCTGAATGATGCCTGCAGCTACAGGCATCATTCGGATATCGGCTTTTTCAGCCGGCGACTCCCTGCACCATAAGAATGATCCTAGCGGCTGTTCCGCCGCTTGATCGTTCTTACAGGTGGCGAGAGGGGACGCCGCCCTCCGCTGCTTCTACCGACTCATCGCTTTCATTGGCGAGTCAGACACAGTATCCGGCGACCCGGGATGGTGACGATAGAGATTTCCGGAAGGCCAGATGGTCGCCGGAGTCTCTATAAACGTTCGGAGGCCGGGCACGATGTTATGAGGTTACGCCCAGCCTCTGCATTCAAACGAATGGCGCACCTCGGCTGGGAAGCCGAGATTGTTTTATTATTTTTTTTATTTCAGGCTTCCCAGCCTAGTCCTATCTCACTGTAAAGAGGACCGATCATGCCATATACCTATTACAAGGGATGTTTACATTCCTTGTAATAGGAATAAAAGTGATCAATTTTTTATTTTTTTAAAGTGTCAAACTAAGAAAACAAAAAGTAAAATTAACAAAAAAAAAAAAAAAAAACGGGCTAACTTTAATGTTTTGGTCTTTTTTAAAGCATAAAACTGTTTTTTTTTTTTTCCAAAAAAAAAATGCGTTCGAAAAATTGCTGCTCAAATACCGTGCAAGATAAAAAGTTGCAACAACCGCCATTATATTCTCTAGGGCAGTGATGGCGAACACGTGGCACGTGTGCCGCTGCCATCACGTTGAGCCGTCTCTGTGGGCACGCCATGACAATTGACAAAATCATTATTGGAATCGTCCACACCGCACCCGCGAACTACATCTCCCACAGTTCTCTGGGGCTAGCGGTGATGTGTCCGAGTGGGCGTGACGCACGCACCAAATGAGAGCGCTGAAGCGACGCCCCCCGTTCTCTTTATCTGACGTTCCCTGCCGACGCATCTGCGTGTTTGAAATCCCTTAATCGGACACCGCCAGAGCTCCCGGGAACTGACCGCACACTGCAGCCCAGGTTTCAAAGAGTCAAATGTGAGTTATTATCCACTTGCCGACCCGCCATAGCCGAAAGACGGCTACAGCGCGGTCGGCTTATTCTGGGAGGGCGTCCATCGACGTCCTCCCAGAATCTTGCTCCCGCGCGCCCTACAGTGTGAGGGGAGAGGGGGAGAGATCGTTTGCAGAGTATGGTTAATGAGCAGCGCTGTGGGCACTACAGATCCAGCCCACAGCACTGCTCAGTGCCCATACTCTGAACCTGTGTCCTGGCCTATGGACAACAATGAGAAATGTTTTTTTTCATTCCAGCCCTTTGTATCTACAGCGGACCCAGAAGAGCGGTGTCAGCAGTTTCACAGCACATTGGACAAAATCGTGAGTTGCTCTTCTAGAATTCTGTGTTTATTATGTACCTTTTTTGTGAAATGCCCCAAAAAAAAAAAATGTTTAATGGAAAGCTTTGTTATTGTGTTTCTATTTTTAAACAAATGCTGTTAATTAGTTGACAGCTGTACGAGTTGTTTTTTCTAAACTAAAACCTCGGTATTCAGGTGTAATTGCGGTGTTGGTACTTTGAAAAAAATACGTCGTTTTGTGTTGCAGTTTGGGCACTCGGGCTCAAAAAGGTTCGCCGTCACTGCTCTAGGGTCTTTGCTAAAAAAACATATATAATGTTTGTGGGTTCTGTGTAATTTTCTAGCAAATAAAGGATGAATTTTACATGTAGGAGAGAAATGTCAGAATTGGCCTGGATGGGAAGTGGTTAAACGAAGTGTAGTGCGTTTCAGAAAAAAAGCACCAAAAAACGCATAGGTGTAAACCTCAACACCTTTGAATTTCACAGGTTCTGAGGCTAATTTAATGCAGATAAGGCACAAAGTGAGTTTAATTACCACCTTAATCAGCCACAGAACCTGTGTAATTAATATGTGTTCAGGTTTAAAGGGATGAGGTGGCAACCATATAGATAGTTCATATGTTATCTGAGCACTGCAGCAACCACCAACACATTTTCAAGTTAACTGCACCTACTGCCACTCAAATAACAAAACGATGTTGAAACATATAAACAACTTTCATGTTATGCTTTTTTTTTTTTTTTTTTTTTTTTTTTTATAATAAACCAACTACAAATCGCAAACATGTGTAGCTCAGGGAACATTTACGACCCTGATCCGTGCCACAGCGATGTGACTCCCGTGCGCGGGAGTGCCGTCATCGCGGCTGGTCTATCAAGTGGCTAAAGGCACGGGAAGCGGAAGGAAGACCGGGCAAAGATGGAAGCACCGGGGACCTGCCGGATCGGTCCCAGCGCTGGGCTGAAGGACACCATTTAACAGGTAAGTCTACCATAATGTACTAATATGCTGTGCATACTAGTACATTATTGCATAACCCACCTGGGGGGCCTTAAAACATTTTTTTATAGTGAACTTTACTTGCGCTTTAAACCCAAAAGCAAACATTATATTGCAGCTTACCAATTCTTAAATGTGGTGGCGGTATTTGTTTTATTTTTAAGCATTCTGATGCACAGTCCCCCCCTGTCAGAATACAATAGCGCAGCGGGAGAGATCCCTGTGTTTTACATTGCATGTGTTGATGCAGGAATCTGAGTTTTTTTTTTCGTTCAACCTGCTGGTTGAATAAGAAAAACTCAACATGTTTGGCTTGTTTAAGTCTGTCTTTCAACAGAGCAATCGGGCCTGCAGATGTTGAGACAAACCATTTAAACACTGACAGGGGTGCTTACCATGGTCAACTTTTATTTTGGGTAAAACCGTTATGCCAAAAGGAACAAAACGGTTGCTGTAATTGCTTATCAAGTGTTAGCTGGAGTACAGCTTCAGTTTGGTAACTTATACAAATCTGCTAGTGCATCTAACACTCCCTCCCCCCCCATATTAGCCTATGTAACCTAAAAATATTTGAAGGGTGCGGACTAGGGTTGTCCTGATAATGATACTAGTATGGGTACCGATACTGAGCAATTGCCTGAGTACTTGTACTCGGGCACATGCTCCGATGCTTCACCCGATACCTGGACAGTCATGGTGATCGGTGCGGAGGGAGAGTTACAAGCACCGATCACCCTGTATAGATTTCAATAAAGCCGTCAGCGGTTTCTCCGCTTCTCTCTAACCCCGCCCCCCCTTCAGCTGCTTTAGTGAAATCTACACAGCGGTGATCAGTGCTTGTAACTGCCCCCAGAGCCGCACTGATCACCGCTGACTGTCCCCGTATCCTCCTCCAGTCCCCCTCTGTTCTGCTGCTGTCCCCCTCAATGTCCCCCTCCATGCTGCTATCCCCCTCCGTTCTCCTCCGTGTCCCCCTCCGTTCTGTTGTCCCCCGCCGTTCTCCTGCGTGTCCCCCTCCTCCGTTCTCCTGCGTGTCCCCCTCCTCCGTTCTCCTGCGTGTCCCCCTCCTCCGTTCTCCTGCGTGTCCCCCTCCTCCGTTCTCCTGCGTGTCCCCCTCCTCCGTTCTGCTGTACCCCTCCGTGTCCCCCTCAACCTCTGTTCTCCTCCTCTGCCCCCTCGATCTTTCAGGATGGAGAGCGGAGTTAGGAGCCAGTAAATCTGATAACTGACTCTGTCCATTCACATAACTGAAACATCGTAACCTGTGTTTACGATGCTTCAGTTTATGAATGGAGAGGAGCCTCTGTCTCCTCTCCATTCATTTTCAGTGCAGCTGAGGCTGCTGAGAAGGGGACTGGGAAACATGTGTCATCAGTCCCTTTCCCTGTCCCAAAGGGGAGATGTCAGGGGTCTGTTAAGACCCCTGATATCTTACCAAAGCCCCCCAACAGGGCTAATAATAATAATAATAATAAAAAAAAAAGAATTGCAATTAATAATAAAAAGAAATTCATTGTAAAAAATAATAAAAAAAAAACAAAACAAAAAAAAAAAAAACACACTGACACTGTCCACTCCCCCCCCCACACACACACACACACACACACCTTAAAAAAAAGAAAGCATTGTAAAAAAAACATAAACAAAATAAATTGTAAAAAATAAAATTGTAAAAACAAAAATAAAAAAACTACTGACACACGTGCCACTGCCACATGACATTAAAAAAAGTATCGGTAATCGGTATCGTCGAGTATTAGAAAAAAAAGTATCGGTACTTGTACTCGGTCTTAAAAAAGCGGTAACGGGACTACCCTAGTGCCAGCCATATTATTGCATTGTAGCTGGCTCTGAAATTTGTCTCTGAAATACCAGCAACTTGAATAGGAAATTCAGTGAAGTGAGGATTCAAATGTACATAGTAATAGAGCACATGCCACTAGTGTTACAGTGCCATTTCTGAAAATGTGATAGGGCATATCCATGTCATGTCAGTCACGTTTTTCAGGGGTTGGAAAGAGGCCAAGGACTCACTCACAACATTTAAAGATATAAAGAATAAAAACACAGGGTGGACATTACCTATACTCTCCTTAACCAGCATCTTACCTGTATAGGTGGCAGCAGAGAAATACATTAATCTGCATGTCAAGTCACACAATATTTACCAGGTATTGGGTCTTTTAGGCTTTTGGATGGGCACTAAGAACTCACAACAAGTAAAAGAAACCTCATTACCTGGATGACAAGCCAGACAGAGCATTGGTGAGCACCTGCGGTGTGCTGTTGGTAGTTGGTGAAACATCTGGAGCATCTGTCTCAAATGCAGAGTCTGCATCGACCTCTGGATGTTTCTCCTCTGCCGTTTCCTGTAGAATTCAAATTCTTGCTTAATAAAGTAACACAATGCAATGATAAATGAGGAGTAATAATAAATCACACATCTGCAGTAGCCCAAATGGTGCTATTATTTATTTCAAAATCCTATTTTTAAAAGGTAAACAAAAAATACTATTATTTTATACTATTTACCCAGTTATTGCCCACATTTAATTTTTTTAAAAATATATTTTGAAACACAGCTAGCATAGATACCTATATCTGTTTCTATATTCGTTTTCTGTAATACCCTGCTTAGTGGGACCCACATTTGGAGAGGGGCAGGCATTTCACTGTTGCCTAAGTCTGTGACTAAGCTGTATGCTTAATAACAGTGGACAAAACTGAGGTCACCAACATTGGCTAGGCTTCCTGGTCGGAGCACCTGGCTCCATGGACAAGCCAGGGGTGTTGCTAGGGCTGGGCATGTGCCCAAATTTATCTTGCAAGGTACCCTGGGTTCCAACATTGCAATGGCCAATTAGAGTGCTCACAAATGTAACCCAAACACACCCACTACCCGATTTGGGTCCTGAACCATAGTTTAAGAAACACTGGTCTAGAAGAGACACAAATTTACATTACAGCACCATTCTCAGTTTCAAAAATTTGAACAATATCATTAAGTCTGTAATCCATCAATCAACCTGGTCGATGGTTTATCATTCCAACCGCTGAAGTCTACTGATGGCATTTGTGGTTACCCACAAACATCCTTATGAACATAGATCTTGATGCAGATCATCACAGAAAGGTCATCTATCCTCTATGGGTAACTTTAGTAGACACATTTATATGTGGCAGTTACATTGAAAATCATTGTATGGTCTTTTGCATGAAATTTATATACACACACACACACACACACACACACACACACACAAACAAATTTGCTATATTCACTTAAAAGTGATGCTATTTTTTTTTTTTTTAATGATAAATATGTAATACTTACCTGCTCTGTGCAATGGTTTTGGTCTTCTCGTGTCCCTCACTGGTGCTCCTGGCTCCCCACCCTCATCCATAAAGACACAGAGCAGGACTCGGTCTTGCCCCCCACTCCCTGCTCACTTACTGTAATTGACAGCAGCAGGAGGCAATGAGGAGAGAGATGAGAGAGCCCCTGCTTTCGTGCACATCGCTGGATCGAAATCGGACTTAGGTAAGTATTGGTGGGGGGGTTGCATACTGACGTTTTTCTTAAAATAGAATGCACCAGTGTAAAAAACCTTCAGTCTTTAGAACCACTTTAAAAAGGTAAACTAAAGCCATTGACAGTATCAACTGTATTGCAAAATAGTCACAAATCAAGGCATGCCATGAATGATTACCGTCACAGTTGCTTGTGCTTTCAACTGATCTGTCAAGTCATCAAATGGCTGGTGTCAAAACTGATCACAAGCATAGCACCATGGCAACTGCAGCTCAAACAAAGGTCAATATGGCAGCTTCCGTGACTGTAAAGCATAGGAGGGTTTAATTCTGCCTTATTTACTGAAATTATAAATCTATAAGTAGCTAGTACACCACACAACTGCAAACCATTTTCAGAAAGCCCTATCATAGCATTGTGTATACATGGGTCAGATCTGAAATATATCATTATACCTTTGCTCAGGTAAGAGTACCAGTATCTACATACATATTAGTTAGCAATACATGTTAGTCGTTTCTGCCTTAATACACTAGTAAAATTGGAAGGGGCTTAGTAAAGATAGATAAGGTTCAAGAGGAAAGGTATGAAATGCCCTGTGCTTCAGAAGACAGCATTTCAGATATGCACAGATGTGAATAGTAGTGTACCTGTAGAGGATTAGTACACAGATGCTAATGATTGGTCCATTCTGTTTAACCACTTTTGTGATTTATGCATGATTGCCATGGAAAACTCCGCTAATTCTAGTGTAACCTGCCTGCTTGCTCACCTATCAAAGAAGATTATACAGAGATGGAGAAGTGGTACATAGAGACCAAGCGGGCTGTGATTGCAGTTTTCTTTATAGAGCAACCCAGGGTCTGAGGAGTGCGGTACTCAGCCAAAAAAGCTGGGGGTACCTGCTATCCAGAAGAGCAGCTTATTAGCCCAAAAAGTTACAATAATTGTATAGGTGATCCAGTGCCTGAAGTGGTGTACCTCCATCCCAAATCAATCATATACAATAAAAATTCAAATGTCAACATGACTTTGTATGAGGTACAGCACAGACGACAATAACATTTCTACTATAAAAATATATATATTAAAAAAATTTAAAAAATGATATATATGCTCGTCTCCAGGATCTCTCCAGAGCCTCTCCCATCCTCTGGAACTCACTACCTCCACTGGTCCGGCTATCCCCTACTCTTGCTACCTTCAGGCGATCCCTGAAAACTCATCTCTTCAAGGTAGCCCATCATGTCTCCAACTAATCTCCTACCACTTCCATCAGCTCATTCCCCACAGTTACAACCTTTTGTACCACCTGCCCCACCCTATTAGATTGTAAGCTCTTCTGAGCAGGCCCTCTTAATCCTCTTGTATTGTAACTGTATTGTCTCCTTTTATATTGTAAAGTGCTGCGTAAACTGTTGGCGCTATATAAATCCTGTATAATAATAATTATATTGTGAAGGAATGTGATGTAAATAATAATAATAGTAATCTGAAAATGTCTATTTTCTTATGTGTATACATATTTTTCTCCTTACTCATTATATAAGTATACAGATTTGCTCTGTTCCTATATTTTCTCAAGATGGCGTGTACCCCCTACCTCCCACACATCAAAAGAACGCGGAACTGAAGATAAGACCAAAGAGAACCAAACCTCGTTATGAAAATTATCCATCTTCTTTTCTATCTTAACCAATGAGATGTACCTATTAGACTAACATAGCAATGACGTATTTGTGTGTATAAAACATTAACACCGCCTTGAATAAATCAGAAGTGTAATGAGTTAGCAATTCTGAGCGTGTCTCAGAGTGTTTACTTTTATATGCATGCATATCCACACTTTTCAAATTAGAGACAGCAGCAGATAACCTTGAGCTCGATTGAAGCTCTTAAATCATTTCCATAACAGATGGTGCCGAAACCCGGGACCTCAGGCTACAGTCGAAGTTATACCGCGACAAGCATTCGGGCGTTAATTGAAAGATAACAGAGGGGGTCTTTGCGCAGCCCTAACAGTACGGTAAGTCTGATTGATATTCTTACCACTGTACGACTCTCTTATCTTTCGGTTGACGGCTGGATTCTGTCGGTATGCTGAGACTGTTTTAGAGGCAGGTATTTCCTCGCCTGAGGTTGTTTTAACGAACCTGTCAATGGGTTTCTGCTGACTGTATTTTTTGTTCACTGTCTGCCATTCTTTGGGCTATGAAACTCAGCAGTCTAAGGGTGCTACATGTGTGAATGGGTAGTCTCATCTCCAGATGAGCTTTCGGCCTCTGGCATGAGATTGTTTCCCTTGTAGCAAACGTTATAGACTTGTTTCTCTGGGTTCGACGAACCTTTGAGGGGTATTTCAGCTGCTGGCTTTGCAGCCTGAAGTGCTACATGTGTGAATGGGTAGTCTCATCTCCAGATGAGCTTTCGGCCTCTGGCATGAGATTGTTTCCCTTGTGGCAAACGTCTATAAACGTGTTTATTTTGCAGGGTGGTCTGCCCTTGTGGTTATTTTAGCCTGCTGAAATTTTGCAGTTCGAAGAGTGGCAGGTGTAATGTCCTGTCGTGATTGTATTTGTGGTTTATTGTTTGCTATACATGAGAGGGGGTGGGGACTGGTTAAGGTCGGAGGGGGGGCTGCCCGGGAGATCTGTTGGGTCGCGGGCCGTTGCTCCTCACTACCCCTGATGTGTTTGTTCTTGTTCTGAGATTAACCGTACATAAGTCTTATGAGCCCCCACCGAAGGAATTTGCTGATAAGAACGCTGAGAAAAATATTAACCCCTTGGTTGTACGAGAGAAAAAAGAAAGTGATTTTTCTCTTTTAAAAAAGGAAAAGAAAGTGATATTGCAAAGAAGATGTTGAAATAGTTAACAAAGTGAAAGAAATGGCGAAAGTTATGTTGCTGAAGAGACAGGGAGAAAAATCCTGTGTGATAAAGAAAATTGGATAAAGGAAGTTAAGAAAGATGGCGATTGTATTATGTATGTATATCACAGAGCTGATGATATGTTGGAACTTGAAACAAAGGAGGGGAGGGACAGCACTGCCCTCCGTCTAACAACCACTCCTTTCTCACCACCCAAGCACAACCCACTGTGACAACTCAGCCCGGCGGCCATCTTAGTGCACCCATGCCTTCACTTTCTACCCAGTCCAGTGCACTTCCTGCCGGCGGCCATCTTGGTACACCCAGTAAGCTTAAACAGCCTGTACCCAGCCCTCCCTGTTTTAAACCAAGATGGTTCATACCACACACCTGTCTTCCCCAATACGGGAGCATTACATTCCCAGGCCGGATATGTTAATGATGAAGAAGCATCTGAGTGGGAAGCCCGACAGCAGGCAGCAAGGCCACCCACTGATTTAACCCCCAATCCGGCTCCAGACTCTCAGTTCCGAGAGGATCTCAAACACATGCTGGCAACCGTAAAGAACAGTGCCTCTTGTCAGCCCCTGCCCCAACAACAGTCTCGGTTACCAGAAGGGGCACCAGTGATGTATGTCGCTTTTACTCTATCACAAACAGCGGCCTTAGTGACAAGTCTGCCTGACCCAGAGAAGCAGCCAATTCCCTTCTACCACAGGATAGTGCAGATACAAGAAACTTACTCAGCTGCCTGGAGAGACTTGATCAGCCTATGCCAAATCAAAGCAGGATATGTCTTTTGGCCAGTCATGCAGATGGCCTTCAATGATGCCTGCCTGACAAGTGCCACTTCCTACACCTCAGGCGTGGAGTTCTGTGCACAACTCCACGACTGGGCAAAGGAGAAGTTGACGGATCAGAAGACCACAATCCAAGATATTACCCAAGATAAAGGGGAGTCTGTGAAGAAGTATCATGCTAGACTCATAAAGGCACACACACACGTTATCAACTGCTTTTGTTTCAGGGCTCAGAGAGGATATCAGAAAAGGCCTGATGGTGGCCCGCCCTGAATACCATTCAATGAAAATGTCTGATTTATTGTTGGTGGCCAGAGGTATAGAAAATCAAAAAGGTAAAAAACCAACGCCCCTCATGGTAACCCATGACGAAGATCCCACCTACACTCGTCCACCACCACTGCCCAATACCAGGGAAAGGATCACCTGTTACAACTGTGGGAAAGGGGGCCACATAAAGAAAGAATGCAGAGCCCCAAGATGTCCCAGACGAGGCAGGGAACCCTATGCAGGGCAACGGGGACATGAACCACCACCACCACGCCCCAACTCTCACTAGGAAATGGGCAAACCCGTGTCACCCCTTATGGCAGTGTCCTCAAGTGGAACTGGGGGACCCTTAGCAAAAGTCACGTTACCCATACAAGGAAAACCTACCACCTTTCTACGGATACAGCCAGAAGCGTGTTGAGGGCTGTGGACCTGCCTGATAATTCTTTCCTTTCCACTATTGATGTTTCCTGCGTAGGAATGGATGGGGTGCCCCGCTCCAGTCCACTTCCTGATTTGCTTGCCAGATTTGTGGTGTCCTCTACATGTCCCTTGAATCTACTAGGAGCTGATGTGTTGTCCAGACTACAGGCCTCAATCAGGACACGCCTGAAGGGGGGGTGAAGTTACATACTCCCCTATCTTTAGAAGACTCATCTGCTTTGTGTTCTCAGCCTCTCCTGATGACACTTAATGAAGCAAAAACTTCAAGTTCAATACTGCAGGAAGTACTTGACAGAATCCCTGCGTGCCTATGGTCCACAGGACCGGAAGACAACGGTCACTTAAAGGTGCCACCAGTTTCAGTCAAGCTAAAAGAGGGCGCTTCATTGCCCCGGAAACCACAATAACCCCAAGAAGAGAATCCTAAAAAGAGAACCAGGTACCTACTGTGGATGCCTTTGACTGCAAAATACCTCACAGAGGTGGACCTTACAAACGTTTTCTTCAGTGTCCACCCTCACCCCTCCTGCTGGTACCTTTTTGCATTCATCCACGGAAAGAAACGGCAACATACCTAAACAGTTGTGCCGCAAGGAGCACAGAACTTTCCAAGCCAGTTTGCAAAAGCTATGGCTATCATCCTTGACACATAGCAAGAGGAACACCCGGAAGGGATTCTCTTCCAACATGTTGATGACCTTCTCCTTTGTGCAGCGGACTTACCCCCTGTTGAAGTCACCTCAGAAAGCCTGTTGTGCTATCTTGCCAACCAGGGCTGCAGAGCCTCAAAGCCCAAATTGCAGTGGTGCTCAACACCTGTCATTTTCCTTGGACTAATTTCCTAGTGCAGAGCATGGATTCCAGAAGCCTTCCTACTGATGCTCTGCAATCAGACCCTTCCAGATGTCTCCTGAAGAAATATCTAAAGTTTGAAACCCTTGAGTGCGCCACCCCCGGCGCTAGGGCTCCCAGCCTACGACAAAACGCTCAGGCTCTTTGTATCCGAACGTCTGGGACATGCTGCAGGTGTACTCACCCAATCACACGGCATCAGCCTACGCCCCATAGGATATTATTCCTGTCGGCTGGATGCGGTAGCAAGAGGAGGCCTATTGTGTCTGCGAGCTGGATTTGCTACACAAGCCTTGCTTGACAAAACTTTGAACTTGGTCCTCGGACACTGCCTCGTTCTGCTTGTTCCCCATGACGTTGTTGCCATATTCAACCAAGATCCAGCCGAAACACTTGTCCACTACCAGACACTTGAGACTCCTGTGTTCCCTCCTACTGGACAGCATTACTCTATTAAGTTGTCAAACACTGAACCCTACCACCCTTCTTCCACTTCTCGAGGGGGGAAAGGAGGAGGAGGAGTAGAGTCTTGACTTGTCACCCCCGTGACCGCACAGGACACGCGGTCACCACTGAAAACACTGTTCTACAAGTTGAAGCCTTACCACCGGTGATGACTACACAGGAGGCAGAGCTGTATACTTACTACAGCATGTAAATGGGCAGAGGGAAAAAGAGCCAACATTCATATGGACTCAAGATATGCTTTCAGCATTGCCCATGATAATGGTGTTATCTAGGACAGAGGATTCCTGATGGCTGCAGGAACACCTGTGAAAACTTGATTGATGCCTTACTTCTCACAACCCAAGTGACTATTATGAGTAAAAGCACACGACAAACTGAACTCAAAGGAAGCTTAAGGCAATCATCTAGTCAATTCAGCTGCCAAACAGACAGCTGGTGGTCCACGGGAAGTGGACAGCAGGGTGGTAGAAGAAGACCACCCCGTGCTTACCTTACAGACTTTCCCAGTGGACAGAGTTTATCTAAAAGAACTACAGGAAACAACAAGTGCGGATAAGAAGGAAAGCTGGAAATGGAGAGGAGCAACTCTCAGAAATGGACTATTCGAGTGCAACAAGAAGCCTTGTCTACCCAGGAGTATGTACCCAACCGTGGTGCAATGGGCACATGGAGCTGCCCACTTGACAAAGACTTTTATGAACTCTCTTATCAACAAGTGTTGCACCAAGAGTTACTCCACTGACCGACAGCTTCTGCAGATCATACATTATCTGCACCAAATGTAACCCAGGCTGCACAGAAGAAGCACAGAAGAAGCACCTGGCAAAACCCCTATACCCCATTCCAGAGGATGCAAATTGATCATTCTCAAGTGCCAAGAAGTGGCAGATTCGAATACGCCCTAGTGGAAGTGGTCATGACTGCCAGGACCACAGCTAAGAAATTACTGAGTGAGATAGTATGTAGATTTGGGGTCCCAGAGGTAATATTGAGAGATCAGGGACCAGCCCTAACAACAACCCTTACAAAAGAGATTTGGGCAGCACTGGGGGTTCAGTTGGCACTACACATCCCATACCACCCTCAAAGTAGCGGGAAGGTAGAAAGGATGAATGGGACACTAAAAACAGGATGTTAAAGATGGCCCAAGAGACTAACTAACTTGAGTTGGCCAGACAGTTAGCCCATTGCCCTGTTCAGTGTCAGACACACCCCCAGGGGAAACATGCCCTATCCCCTTATGAAATTCTGTTTGGTTCAGCTCCCAGACTTGGTTGTTACTTTCCACAACAGTTACAGTCTGATGTGTTGACTAATTATGTAACCACATTATCACGAGAATTAACCTGAATGCATGTCCAGGTGTTTTCTTCCATTCCAGATCCTGAATTAGATACAGGAACACACCAACTACTGTCTGGAGATCCTTGAGCCAAGTTATGATGGTCCATTCCAAGTTTTGCTGACCACAGCCACCTCAGTCAAGTTGGCCAGGAAGAACACCTGAATGCACGCTTATCACTGCAGGAGAGCGTGTTTTCGGGTGCTGCATATCCTTTTTCTGTTTGATCTAGGGGGGAGGGGCCCAGGAGGTGGCCATCACAAAAATGATAACATAATTACGTTTTGGTGTAACTCTTCAGGTACACATGTGACCACCTTTACCTTAGATTACTGTGACATAGTACCTTGTCCGTTTGACCCTTCATGGTGATGCCATTGGTACAGTGATATCCCTGACGGTAAGGACATATATGTATGCCACACAGACAGTTACTGGGGACAGAGTTGTGGTTTCTGTGGGGGCCAGTGGGTTGGAACACAGGGCCAGACTGGGCGACCACAGAGTGCATTAGACAAAAAAGATGAAAATAGAAAGCCCCCATATCCTAACCAAAGATACCCCTGATACATGCACTGACCCAGCACACAGTCAGAGGAGGAAGCGAGCAGCTCTCTCCGGAAGCTTTGATTCTCATGTATACATACATGTCATAGGGGTTACAAGGGGGGTCCCTGATGAGTTTAAAGCCAGGGATCAGGTAAAAGCTGGTTTTGAGTCTTTGATCCCCATAACAACTGTCAGCAAGAATGTAGATTGAATTAACTACATGTCATGGTTATGCAATAGAGTTTGTCGATCAGCATACCTGTCTCCATGTGTTCATCTCTAGAGACCAGCTGACCCTCACCTGACTGCTTTTGTAACCTCCCCTCTAAGCATGGCCCCACCCCAGGCCATATCAGGGAACCCTATATTAACCTGTGCACTGCAAGCCAGCAGTGCTGATCAACCACTGTGTTTTA